>NW_009629270.1:8215-76964 GCF_000690535.1 Cariama cristata | reverse complement strand
GGCTGAGGCCAGAACCGGAGCCGCTTGCTCGGCTTGGACTGCATCGCCTTGTTCCGCTGCTGTCCTGGGAAGTTTGTCACCTGGGATTTGCCACCTGGGGATGATGCTGGAATGCTGCGCTGCTGGGTAAGCAGCAAGCAGCTCTTATGAGGAAAGGCTTCTTTTTGGCTGGGGCTTGTGACCACACCTTTTTGACTACTGAGACTACTGTTCTCTGTGCTTCAAGCTTGTATTAATTACTGCTGTAAACAGGCAGGCTGACCTGCACTGCATATCGGTCCCCACGCTGAGGATGCTGTGGGATGCGGTGACCTTTTCAGGAAGCCCTGGTTTGCCCTGGAGATGCCTCCCTGCCACCAAAGATCAGTTGCATCTATCAGTTGTACCAGTTCACGGCGAGTATTTTTGGCAAGGTTGTGTTTTAGTACTTTTCAAATTTACCTCTGGTCAGACTTTCTGAGATGAGGAATAGCTGCTGTGGCTGCATTTGATTGTTGGTTTTGGTGTATTTCTAACTTACTGAAAGATGCCTGCAGCTCAGGGTAGGCATGCTTTAAAATGTGTATTTATGAATTTAAAATTACAAACACTTTTTTGTTCGGATGTGGGTTGTGGGTTCCCCAGCCCACATAAGCCCTGTAACGAGTTGATCCTTCAAGTCACCCACAAATAAGACAGTTCCAGTGAGAGAGGCTGTTTTATGGGATTCATTTTGGAAGCTATTCAGGGAAATTACTGTAGGCTTTTTGAGCAAATTAGTGAGAGCGTGGAAGGACCACAAAAAGGCTTTTTCCCTTAAGATTTGTAGGATCTTATGAAGGGAGGAAAAAAAAAACCCAAGCCCTGGTAATTAAAGAATTTTTTAATAATGAAATAAAATTATGCCAGCTCTGGTTTTGAACCTGGATAAGTTCCTAGCCATTTCTGCTAGTGAAAGTTTTATTTTAAATTGGGGCTTTTAGAAGGGAGAGGAAATCACTTAATCGCTGATTCAAATGTCTGTGTATATATGGGGGGGTGTGTGTATCCCCTTTGCAAGATCTTAGAGTTTGGATTTAGGATGTTAAAAAAAAATAAAATGTATAACTTGTAGGTGTGAAATGATCAAGGCAACTAATCTGTTGGCTTGTGGGAACCTCAGGAGCTCAGCTTGTGATGAAGATAATTAACTGAGTTCACCTGAAGTGTTTATCCTGGGGAAAAAAAAACAGTGAATCAAATCTCTGGGTCTTTCGCAGGGACTTTTCAATTATTTGAATTGGAGAGGGGCATTTCTTGTTGCTTGAATTAGGTTAATATTTTGTGGGTATGCTGCCAAGACAGCTATGATTCAGGGGATGAGGAACTGGGGAGACTATTTGTGGACCTCTGCTGTTGAACAAAATGATGTCTTTGACTCTTAATAACGTATGTTATGAAGGTGAAAAGTCAGGTTGTTGGAATAACTTAATCTGATTTTTGTAAATGTATGACACACATGGGCAGTGTGATGTTGAAATGCAGCGATGGGAGCAGGAGACAAGCAGGTGTGGCTGTGGAGGATCCCAGCAGTATCCTGTGAAACTTTACACTAAATGGGAAATAACTTGGAAATGTGCCTCATCTATGCATGGGGCTAATTGATTTGTACGCCACTTGGTTTGTATGCTTGTTTGTATTTAAGGTACTCTTTGGATTCCCTCTATCTCTTGACTAATTCACAACGTCCAGAGCAGGCGAGTCTTCAAAACGGGAAGAGAGGGATGTGGTAGCTTGCTAGCAGTGGGGACCACGTTTCCCTAGCAACAATATCCCTATGGAATCTCACAGAAAAGCTTTGGCGCTCAGTCCTGTTTTTGAGTTCAGAAAGTCTCGAGTTTGGCTGCACTGTTTATCTGGTTTGGTCTTAAAGGCAAGATGCTAGAATGTCAAAGCAACAATTTCATTTACACATGGTTGAAATCATATTTGGCTAAAGCTGCTGCCCAGGTATTCCTTTGAGTGTACCAGGCATCGTGGACCTTGAGGTCAGACAACAGCCACACTGAAGCTGTTAAAGTAATTCTTTTGAGGCTTTCGCATGCTTTCACATCAGAAGAAAGATACTGTGCATGTGTGTCTTGCATAATCTGGAATATAATAAACCCGAGACCACCTTATTGTAAATACTTTTGAAATCTCTAATTGCTGATTAACTTCATCAAGCTGCATTGACTTTTCAGAGTTAATGTGGGGAGGAAAAAAGCATGTGTGAGTGCTGGGAACTGCCGGGGCTGGGGAACCTTTTCTGTTTCCAGTGACATTTTCAAAATCGTGTTTGCAGATGCTGGTCTGTCTGCCCGGCGGCACTCGGTGAATCCGGTACAGGCTGCCACACGGGAAGGCAAACCCTGGCACAGGGAAGGCAGCAGCCCCGCTGTGTCATTTGTCCGGGCATCTGAGACCTCTTCAGCCTCTCCGGTGCATTGGGACACAGCAGTGTGCATCAGAAGGAGGAAATGAGATTTAACAAAGCTTTTTTATAATGTCCATGTTGGGTGTAAGCAGGTTCTCAGGTGATCTGGGCATGCACTCTCTGGCCTCACAGTCTTCGTCAGTGTAGATGTCTTGTACGTGGTTTTAGTGCCGCTATGGCTTCAGTAGCTGCTCAGGTTAGTAAGGGAGGTGAAGGGCGTTGTGCGAGAAACTCCCTGCCACTTAGTGCATCCTTCTGCGCTGGTGTGCCAAGTCCTGGGTTGTCTGAAGTTTCACAAACTCGGTGTTTGAACTCCTTCCCACTTCTGGGTGATGCAAACATCTGCGTGCGAGTGTGGTGTTTCTCCTCTCCAGCTCTTGCCTCTTAGCCCCAGTGTTACTGTTTCTGGGTGGGGATAGGACATTAGCCTATTTAAAAATAACAAAAAACCCCAAACAAAAAACCTCCCACCTTGAATCACTGAATTTGTCACAGTAATTAAGTATGGTAGCTTCTGTTTTGGATGCATTTCACCTGCTAAGAGTTACTGCAGTTAGCACCATATGGTAGCCTTTTTTTTTTTTTTTTTCCCCTCCTTTTTAATAGACTTACAGCAGCAATTTGTTTCACCCGTGAGCCAGCACCACAGCATGCATTGCTTAATGGAAACAACGTAAGTCTGGTGAGCTTTCCATTTTAAGTTTTCAAGGAGCATTTAGCTGAGCTTCAGAGCCGGGTTTCTGGCACTGTGCTATTTGCATTGTAACACTTTGATGTTTAAAAGTGAGGGGCTGAAGGACAGAAGGGCTTGATTCATTTTCTGACCACAGACTCCTCGGTACTTCGGTCCCAACATTTGCAAATAATATGCTCATATTTACCTGCCTTTTAGATTTATTGACAAGCTCTCTTCAATGTCCATATGTCAGCCTGAGATCGTGGAGAGAAAATGATTGCAGATAGGGAAAAGATTATTTTATTTGATGGGTGGACTAAAACTGAAAGGTGAGTTCTGGGTATGTCTGGGCTGTAAAACAGGGTCCAGTGCAGGATCCCTGATCTTTTTCCAAACCATAGAACAGTGTTACAGCACCAAGATGCTGTCCCTGAGGGCCTTATCCCTAACAGTACTGTAATGATGTGTCAGTACTACTTTGAACTAATATCTTTGATGTGGATGGTTTGTTTTGCTGTTTGGTGTGGGTTTTTTTTTTTTTTTAAATTAGCAGAGGCACTCAGATTTTGAATAGCTTACTGCACTGTGCCCCATAAGCTGATATACTTAATGCAAAACCACAGTTAGTTCAGGATCCCCTTACCTTAAAGCTGCTTTTTTTTTGTGACTACCAGACCAGCTATGAATTTTTGTGTATTCTTAGGCTTCCTTGGGCAAGTCTGCTGTGCAGTACCTTAATAGCCTGGAATGACATCTCCAGAGTTGAATGATGACCTCATAGCGTAGCCAGTTAACCTGCAATGCACAAGGCTCATGTTTAATTCCCCTTCCATTATTGACTCTATATAACTCCAGATAAATTGTTTAGGTTAGGGAGGCAGTAGGATTCCCTACCTGAAAGGGCTACAAGAACACACACGCACACCACAGTGGGTCTCAGATATTGTGGTATTGGAGGATGTATAAGAAGTAGAGAGCCCATTTCGGACCCTGTCGCCTCCCCAGGCAGAAGTCGATTAGGGTTGTGCTGAGTCCTCATTCAGATGCAAGAGCTGTGGGCCTGGTGTCTTGCATCCTTCCTCCCTGTCCCCTAATTGGTCCTGGGATCTTGCAATTTGTGATGGCCATCTGATTCTGGATCAATATCTCGGGTTACTTTTGTTATATCAGATAGTGTTGATAACCCTATTCTGCAAGTCGTTCACTTGGTGGTAACCGCTTCCTCTGCTTAATTAGGAATATCTCCTTAAAAATAAGATATGTATCTGAGTGAAATGCAGGTTACAAATGGTTGCAATTAAACCTTGTGTAGCAGATTTCCTACATCTTGTCCTATGGTGTTTCTGTCTCCTTTCTTTAAAGGCTAAGAACGCAACGTTTCTAGAGGGTACATGTGTTCTGTTCAGAGCTTAAGATCATCTAAAGTGAAAGGAGTTTGAAGTGTCACACATCCAGCATTGCTCATGTCTTGCGTCCTTGTGTTCTTTAAGTGGAATAAAACATACTTTTAATTTCACAAAGCTTTAGAAACATTGGGGAGTTCTGGGCGGTTTTGCTTTTTAAATTAATCAACTTATTTAGAAATAAGAAGTGACTTTTTGTGTGGGTGATTAAAACGTTATTAAAGCAGTACCCAGTGGTGCTGCAGCTAACACTCTGTCAGGGTTTCCTTTAGACTTGTTTTAGACAAGGCTGGACTCGAGACTGGAATACAAATTGTCAACTTTGCAGCTAACCAAATTTTCTTGGAAAAAATTGAACTATTTGACTGGGGCAAGGGACCTGATTTGTCATCATGCTGTGATTTTTCTCAACTTTGGAAACCAAGAAATGCAACAGTTGGCTTAATCTTTCCTCGCTTCTCGCCAGGGGTAGTTACATGCACGTCAGTGGCCTGGGCGAAGGCAATGCCCCACCGCATCCCTGGGTGCAGACCAGGCAGCAGCAGGAGGGAGCGTCCTCCACATCGCGGGAGTTTCTGATCCCAAATGCAAACTTCTCTTTCGCTATGCACCAAGAGCGCTTGCTCCGCACAGGAGAGATTTTAATCTGAGTTTTAATAGGAGTGGGATAGAGAGAAATATGCCTTGGTGTTCTCTAACGTCACGTGGAGAAAGGTGAGCATGGGGAAGGTAGTGCAGTGCCCAAGAGGTTTTTGTTCTTCACGGTCTTTAACGTCGTGCATCCTTGCCACTTCCTAGTGCTCAAGTACTGTTCAGATTGGTTTACTTGGAAAATGTAAATGAACTTGCTAATGTTCTCATTTTAGCAATGCTGTATGGAGATACTGTTGAAAAACATCACCTAGTGATTTTAATCTGTGCAGAATAAGCAGGTCTAGAAAAAGTAGATACAATTCTTCTCAGTACACCTCCATCACAGCAAAAATGGTCCTGGTAATGTTCCTTGTCTAAAAGGTGTGTGTGTTTAGCTCGTTTTGGAAATAAATGGGAATTTACATTCCTTTTTCTGAAGCACTCCAATCTTTTCAACCAACACCACGTTTGAAGTTGAAATTTCCGATTTGAGGGGAATCTGGAGAGATGGCTCTGCGCCTACTTGGGAGTAAAACGCAATTACAATATTTGCTTTTTAAAATGACAGTTTGCAGTTCTGTGTTCTTCCCTGCTGGAAAACAGGGATCCTAAATTTGTTGCTGTGGTGCTGGTGAGGTGCAAGGGTAGAAGCTGGGCCACCATGCAGTTACCGGGTGATTGCCTTGTGCCAGCCCGCATTGCGGAGCTTCCCCGCGGGCCCAGCACCTGGAAGCCTTGGCTCCCTGTGAAGTGTTGTAGGCTCCCCAAACTGGTGTCGTTTGTCCCAAACCTCTTTTTATCAGAAATTTTCTGCTTAGCTGTTGTTAGAGGTAAGATCTGCTGATATTTGCAACAGAAAGGATGTTGTGAGTTTCTTCTGTTTGCAGGTCCCAAAAATCAATACTTGTTTAGCAAATGCTGATATTCTAATTTGTTTTGCAATGCAAAATCCTTCAGTAATCCCAAAATTGCTCCCCAAACTACATATAAAGGACAGGATTTTACCTCGTGGGAGAACACTATTGTCAAGTGTCCTGACTTTTTTAGTAGTCCGGAGGCTGTCTCCTGCGGTAGGAGGTACTTCAGAAAGCAGTTGTGTGGTTGGGGACTGCCTTACTCAATTGATTTCTGAAAGTCAGAGAGAGATGCCAGTGAGTAAAGAAAGCAAGGGACTGGCAGTGCAAATGGATGCTTTTCCTCCTCTCACTGGAGCAAGCAGATGCACAGTATCAATTAGCGCATACCTTAGGGCACCTTCGGTGCTTAAATAAAGGAGGGACAAGATCAAAACGTCACCTGCTGATTAATAAGAAAGATGAGTTGTGTAGTGACCTTAGAGCAGAATCATAAAATATTTTGTTATTCCTCAAATTCTTCAAGGAAAAATAAAGTGAAGGTTATGAACACCCAGAGCATTGAGCCCTTAGAGAAGAAAGCAAAACAAAGTAAAAGGAGGGAAAAAGAATAGCAAACGTTTAATTTCTCACTGAATTTAGTGTCTTTTGTTTAAAAAAAAGATAGGGGGGGAGGGGAGAGAATTGGTTAACATATGCCAACACTAATGTTGGGTATGTTCTTTCATCTATCCCATAATTGAGACAAATTATTTGAAGCATTAAAAAAAAATCCCAGAAATGCTGATGTGGAAAAGACCTTTGGAGATAACTTAGTCTGTTGCCAGGCTCTTAGGCGAGACCAAGCCTACCTATCTGACAAATTATTTGAAGCATTAAAAAAAAATCCCAGAAATGCTGATGTGGAAAAGACCTTTGGAGATAAGAGCCTGGCAACAGACTAAGTTAGGCGAGACCAAGCGTACCTATCTCACCTCCAGAAGCTGACAGTCTGTCTAACCTCTTTTTAAACCTTGGATATTGATTTCTCATCTTCCCTAGACAGCCTGTTCTGGGTCTTCACCACTCTTACTGTTAACAAGACTTTCATTTTTCTAATACCTAATTCTTTCTACCACTTGTCCTCCTGTCAGTTGTACAGAGAAGAACTGATGAATGTCCTCTTCTGTTACTGCCTTGTCAGGCATTTTTGGATGATGCTTAGTGCCTCCTTAACTTAATCTTGGCTTGGCTTTGCTTTGCAGGAAAAGAACAAGAAAAAAAGAAGTCTTGTTTTTTTTCTTGTTGACCATGCTTCTGAAATCAGTTAGTTGGTTGTGGGTGGATTTGCCCTCCCTCCTTATTGACGTTTCCTGTTATTTTAAGGAGTAGCACTGAAAATGGGATAGCTATTGAGATAGCCCTTGTCTTTCTAGTGCAATAGCAAAAAAAGATTAAGCTCCTTGGCCGTAGCATCTCATGCTTTTGTCATACTTCTCTGATGTTTCTGGTTTTCCAATAATACCATATTTTTTACTTGTATTCATTCTAACTTGGAGAAGTACAGATACTTGGCCTTTTATCACCTCACTTTTCACCGCATGCATTTTAGAAGGAAGAATAAAATGAACAAATAGAAAGTGCTGTACTGTATCAGGCTTCAGCTTTCGATATTGTATCCTAGTCTCCAACTTGACAATATGTTCTCTCTCTGCTGATTCTGCTCACATTTCTTAGCTCGATGTCACCCACAGTTGTTCAAATGTTCTTGTCATGTAGTCCTGGAAGAGCAATGGCATCTCTGATGTTACTGCTGATGGTGGCTATTTCAGAGATCATTTATCAGAAAAGAGTTGGCGACTTCAAGCCTTGAGCCACTTTCTTAGCTGAGTTTTATGTGAGCCTCTGTGAATGTCCAACCCTCATGTACTAAAGAATAGAAACAATTTCTAGATTTAAGGCTTTTTCAAAATTTGTATATGTTGATTTAAATTTTAGAGTTGTTTAGAGCTGATCTCGTGAACGCTGTTAATGACTTTTAGATTTTTAGGACCTTCTGAAATGAGTAAGATTTTACACTATTATTTTAACAATATTCTACTAGAACTGTATCTTCTTGGCTATGTATTGATGCTAGCATCACATGATCATTATTTGGAACTAGTAATAGTCCATAATCCTCCAGTGAAGAAGAACAAAACCATTGTTAAAAGATCCATTCCTCCTCCTTGAACAAAGCTACCAGTATTGTCAGGTAGCTCAGGTGGTTTTCAGGAAGAACTCATTAGAACGTATCAATTCACATAAAGATGAACGTATTTGCAGTATTTAGTTACAGTGTAGTTATAAAGCACCATGAGATTCTTGAATCTTATAGTATTATTGTTACTAAATGCTTTCAAATGCAAAGTGACGCTAATGCATTGCATTTAAGCTATTATTATTTCAGAGTTAATTTTGCACCAAAACTGAAATAAGGAAAACACTTTAAGAAATATTTGGAGGTGTTGCTGTATTATTTAAAGTTACTTGGAGAAACAAACAAAACCCCTCCCACGTTCTGAAACACGAGTATCTAAAAGGCCTCATTTTATTTGAGATGAAACTGTTGAGGAAAAAATTTCAAAGCATTTTTACGGGAAATGCGTTTATCCCCTTATATGAGTGCTTAAGATGATGTCTTCCTCAATGTACTCTGTGATAATTACTCACATACCACTTTGAAAATATGTAGTGGCTACCTTCTAATGCACATGACTGTTGCTTATTGCTATATTTGAAAGAATTAAGTTTCTCTGACATTTTATAATTCTCCTCTGGGTTTCTTGCCTGATGGTCCACTGCTCCTCCATAAGTCAGGTCCCTGGGATCCCCCCATCTGTCTTAGGACCTGTTCTGTCTGGTCCCGTCCATCATGTCCATTCTGTGTTCCCCCCTTGCCTTCCCCCCACTCTTGCTTCTTTTGGATGCTGTTTGAAAATCCTGAACCCCTTTTACTCTTTTTTCTGTGATGTTTCCAGCATTCCTGTTCTGCTTTTTTACTTTCCCTTTGCTCTGCTCTCACATGGCAATGTTTCCTACCCCATGAAGCAAAATTTCTTTCCTTTTGTGCTTTGGTTTTCTCCTTCTCCTTGTCCTGACCTGTCCTCTGACTCTACCCCTTCCTTGCTCACTCCCTTACTGCCTCCCTCCTCTGCACTTCACTGTTGTCCCTGGGCCTCCCCGCACCCCGTGTCAGCCTGTTTCCCCCCGAGTTTCCAGCCGCAGTACTTCCAGTTGGTATTGCTCTTTCTCCCCCTTCACTTATGTTTGTTTTTAACGCTGCTCTGCTCACCTTCTAGGTCTGATTAGCTGGCTCCAGGGTGTGAGTTAAATGTCAGTATAATTTTTTTTTTCTTTTTTCCAGTCTTAAGAGTGCCATGAAATGGAGTTTGAACACCAAAAAATTCACTTTTACTGGGAAAGATTTAACCTGCGGTGGCCAAGTAGGCACTAAATCCCCACGTGGCTTGCTTCCATTTCTAATGGCAGTTGTTCTCTTGTTAAGAGTCCATCCTGATCAACAGTTGCATGGTCTAAAAGACTGGAAATAAAAATGGTTGCCATAAGTGAACTAATGCCACTGAGTGTGGTGTAGCCTCTTTTGTTCTCACATCTTGAGTCTATTTACTGCTTATAGTGTGCTAAGACACTTGCTGGTGGTTGCAGTTTCTCTTCTCTCGGGATATGACACTGGCCTTGGTAACAGCGATGATGACACAATAGCTGAGGGTGCACTGCACATCTTCTATGCAGCTGCTGCTTAATTTTTATGTATTTAACTTTAATACAGAATTTTTCAATAAGGAGACAACAGATCATAATCAGGTTTTTCTGAGAGCTTATTGGAGATTATTTTTTTTTTTAAAAAAAAAAGTATTTATGGCAATGGACAACAGCCAGTAGGTGTGTCTGACCAACTGTGACCAAGAAAATAGGACAAGTGAGACAGTGAACCAGGCTCTGTGCTACAAATCAGTCCAACGATGACAGGCAGGACCAGCCTTGCAGGGCGTCAGAGTGCAGTGGTTTTGTTCTGGACACTGGGAAAAAGGTTAGGAAAGATGAACAACTTGGTGGCAAGAGGATCGTGGGTTTTGTTTGCCTCTACCTGAGCTCTTAGCAGTTAAAAGGTGGAGGCAGAGGTGGGGATGGTCTGGTTAGGCAGGCTGCCTTCTGGCATCATGATGTGTTGGCCATCATGACGTGTTGGGCATCATGACTTGCAGATGAACCCTGCTGTGCCACTGCTAGCTCTTTTCTGAGCAGGGACTGGTATTTATGACCTACTGTGCCAAACTGGGTGGTAGGGATGTGACAGATGAGTGTTAGGCATGGAGGGCTTGACCCTTGACTTGTGCCTTTGGCAGCCCCATTGCACACAGGGAATCGTAGGCTAAGAGCCAATTGCCTGTGTAAGGGCTTTGCTGGGTGGGGGCCAGGAGAGCCTTTCACGGCTAGGCGTGAATAGCTTGTGCTTTTGATCAAAACTGAATTTTGATCTGTTTTATATTTAGGCATAAAGTGCTCTTATTGCATCATTGACCCCTCTCTCAATTTAGAGCTCTTCTGTATTGCTCTCAACTGTTCACAGATACTTTATATTAAGATAAGGATCATTGTTTGGTTTTTAGAGAGATTTAAAGTAGCCTAAGGGAAAGCAGCTCGCTTGGCAAGGGCAGTTACTTGTACAATGAAAAAGACATTGCTACAATAAATATAGCCAACAAACCCGGTTCAGAAGGAAAGAGGTGAGGTTTGGGAAATAAGTCGTGCCTTACTGTGCTGCCATTGAGGTTAGTATTTTCTGTCAAGTGACACCCAAGAGTCGCAGTCCCATTCCCCTGAAGGGGGATGCTCTGTCCGAGATGGAAGCGGAGCTGCAGCGACCACCGACAACCGTCCTGTAAGGACTGGCGTTCTAAGTACTTGATGTGCACTAGCAGATGAAAATAGAGTTGGCTGTTGATAAATATATACGTGATTATAACTGGTATTGGGCTGTGCAGGGTGTTCTTCCCTGTGGACTGCGCTAATAACATGATGGAGGGAAAGGCAGAGAATTTTGATAATTAATCTGTGTTTGATTCCTGAAGATAAAAAGTTGAGTAAGTTAATATTTTACGACCAACTCCTTTTGCTTTCATCAGTTGAATAGGGAGTCTCTCAGAACAGCTAACCCTTGATGAGTGGAAGGATCAGGAGGAAAACTGTTTTTAAGAAGGAATGAGAGAATTTATTTTTGCATTGCACGTTTTGCTTGCTTTTTTCCCTATGCTTAGGGGAACATTTTGATGAAAATGTAATAAAAAATAAATTAGAAATTGATTTAAAAATGAAAATCCAGCTACTTCTCACTTGAAAAGTAAACATTACTCATAAGCCAAAATGCATCTTTTAAAAAATGGAAGTTAAATTGGAGTGAAATTGTATGAAAGGCTTTAGCTACATCTGTTAATGGCTTTTTTACGCTGGTGCATCTGGTGGAGGTCTTCAGAAATCTCACTTCTAAACACTCTGCCTGTTTCTTAACAGGATGGTTCCTGTCATGTCATGTTCTTGGCTGGTTTCAAGACCTAAACGCACTTAGGAGACACTGAATTGTGATCTCGCGATTTGTTTACATACGAGACCTTGAGAAAGACACTGCAGCATAGGTTTTGTGTGTTGACATTTTAATCCTATTGTATCTGAAGCTCCGTGGGGAAATAGTTTTAAAAGGTAAATATGTTTGTATCGGCCCAATTTTAATTTCCCCCCCTTTTCACAAAAACTCACCCTCCCTAAGATCTGTGATTATCCAACCTCAGCTGGATAATCCTCTCTCCTTCCTTTCCTCCAAACAAAAAGGGAGACTTGAATGGTTGGCGGAAAACAAGCACATTTGCCTTCAGTAAGCAGCTTACCCCTAATAACAAAAGAAAACTTTTGCTTGTTTTTAAATGTCAGTGGGCAAAAGAACTGCCCTGGGAGAGCACATGCCTTTTTAGTGTTTCCTTTATCACCTCTCGGATGAACTGTCTGGTTTTGTGGGACTTGGTGTCTAACCAGTCAGAAGGTAGTGCCAAATGGCGTTGGGACTGTAGACAATAATGATCTTTTAACAGACGTTACAGTGATTAACAGCTTTAAAAAACACTATTGCATTAAGGCAGGTTTTTCAGTCAGACTGTTGAGATATGCTGAGAAGTCGGTGGTGGAGAGGAACACGTTGGTGCTTGGACCAGCAGAAGGGAGCTGTGAGGGTATGGCGATGCAGGAGACGAGATGTCCTCCTGTTTTTGTTAATGTTGGATGATAACCTTGACTTGCGAGTCCTGCCCTCCCCTTTTTTCTTTGTTAAACATTTTACAGCTGGACTATGCCTCTTGACTTCTGATTTTTCACAGCTACCGCTGCTGATCATGATGTGCTGGAAACATGCCTTCGTGCTGAGTAGCTCAATTTTGGCATCTTGCCATTTTAGGCTTTCTGCTAAGCTCCCTGCGTGAGAAAAGCGAGTTGCTGTCGAATTGGAGTACTTGCTGGCACACTGGTTTTTTTTTTTTGTACCCTTAAATCCTATAGCTTATTATTTATCTTGCTATCGTGCAGAGGAACTTTCATTGTGGAACAGGACTTTGTTGCGCTTGTTATGTATAAATATTGAAAGAAAAGAAAGTCTCCCCCCACTGAGAGTCTAGGAATATGAGAGATGTTTGATGCACTTGCATGGACACATGTAAGCAATCGGTCAGAATGAACCACTCTGGGAATGGGTAATCTCCGCATGCCCACTGTTGCTGCATGCCCCTTGCACAAAGTCTTTTGTAAGGCATTGTGGTGAAAGACTTAAAAAAGATACGGAGGTGATTTTGTAGAAGTTTGTGGAAACCCCTGCGAAGGGCCCGGATCAGGGGTAGATGAAATCTGAATGCTGCTGTTTGAAAATGTAAGGTGTAAGGAGTGTTTATTGACCAAAGATAGGATCGGTTCTCAATGTGATGATTAAGAAATGAGAGGTAAGGTGGAAAATGATCTAGTGAAAGGCTTTTTTGCTTGAAGGTATGTCATATTGACAAGTCAGAGGTTGAAGGTTCTTGTGGGGTTTTGGGTGTCCCTCTGTTCACCACTTAAAATACGCGATGGAATTTGCAGTCCTGACATTTCCCTCATTTAGACTACTCGTTTGTCTGTTCATTTACCTTGGGCTTTATGGATTAGCACGCAAATCATAGCAGATACTGGTATTTATCTTTCTGTTGTGCGTTTGCCTTATCTATGTATTTTCCAGAACACTCACTTCTGTCTGTGTTGTTAAGGTCAGTGGTTCTTAGTTGCATCTATCCATCTCATCGTAACTCTGGGCAGGCCGACGTAAAGCTATTTGTTTAACCATTTCAGTATCTCTGTCACCCTCTTGCTGTTGATTGAGTCTGCTGAAAAGACACACATCTATACAGCCACACTTGATTTGTTGCAGGTCATTTTCCTCCCCCCCCAGCATTCAATTCTCCCTTGTCATCATTCAACTGCTTCATCTTTGCACTGCACTCTTCCGTCAGCGTGTGTGTCGACCTCCACCGTTGCCAGCCACACCAGATGGAAGCAAAGTTGTGTGCCGATTGTGCCACTGATCACATCCAGGCCCAGGACAGCGTGTGCCAGCTGGCTTCCAAGGTATCATTTCGTGTGTCCTCCAGTTGCCATTGGTTTGGAGGATAATTTGGCATGTTGATTTTGGTCAGAAAAATTATCTGTGCATCTGTGGCAAGCCATCTGCTTTGTGTGCAGTCAATGGCGTGGGGAGAGGAACGGTTGCACCTGACCCTCTTCCACTGTATCACAGTTGATGACTTCTGCCTGCTTGATGTTCACATTCACTTATCTGTCTGGCTGCGAGTGTCAGTAAAAGGCTCTGCCCTGGTGTGCATTTCGGGGAGAGCATCCTGTTGCCTTTTCAATTAGACGTACTCGCCTTTGTTTTTCCAGTATCCTTTGAGGTTCATGGCTAGGAGCTTTGCCTTGTGCTCTCCTGGCTTCACACCACTCGGCTGCTGTAGTAACTTGCAGTTTAGCATGGGTTTTTCTGCTGCGGTTTACTATCGCGTACAGTCAGTAGTTCATTAGGGTGTTTTGCATGTATGCAGCCATGGATCCTCCTGCGTGTACGTTCTTGTACACCAAGTAAAAAGTGCTGGTAGTGAAACATGCTGTTATTGGTGCTTCTCCTGCGTACGTTGTTACCGGTAGTGGGTGAGGACAGACTGATGCCGTGTTTGAAAATACGTTCCTACCCATCTCTCTCTTGCTTCTTGGCTCAGGCGGTGCTGCTTTGTTGGGAACAAAGCCAGAATGTAGCCCTAATTTTGCAATGTGTGACCATCAGCTTGAAAATACTAAATCAGTTAAACATGGCCTCACCCAAAATGCCGGTAGTGTCTGGTCTGCGCAGGTATTAGTGTATGCCCAGTGGGAGCCTGGAAAGCATGAATGCGGGAGGTTATTGCACTTCTTCCTCTTAGGAGCAAGAAGGTATCATTATGAGTGACTGGATTTCTAGTCATGATGTTTGCAAGACTATTTGCTGACACGTGGTAAATGCTGATTTTAGTTTCTCCTTACTTCGCTTTGTAAAATGGAACTGGAAATAATGCAGTACTTCTGTATTTGCCGCTGCACAGAAATGTACTGATACTTCCAAATGGGAGGTTCAGACTTTTCAAACGTGAAATTTGGTGCTTCTGTCTCAGCAATTTCTTGCTCATCAACATGTTTAAGTAATTCTGCATTTGAATGGGTGAAGTAAGGTATAATTGGTGTTACTATTGTTTCCAGTTGTTAGGAAAAGCAGACTGAGCCAAAATCACCTGACTATTCTTGAACAACAGGAGTTAGATGAAATATATTCCTAAACAATCAGACTAAATTGCATGTGTACTTTGGCAGACTTCAAATGAATGACATTGATGATTCCTTAAAACTGTGACCGTTAAGTCAAACACAGGCTTTGATACCATCAATGAAGAAATAATGTTTTGACGTTCATACCTTCATAAATTCTGACACTTTCAGTTGTCCTTAAGGAACAAAAAGCTGTTGTTATCTGGAAAATTTTGCCTGAGCTGTGTAAAGCTGGGCGCTTCATGTTGGGAAAGGACAAGCATTTCTTGTTTGTGCTTTTATTTCCCTTTCTTTGGTGGTTGCAGGTCCTGCTGTTTAAGCCCTCGGCTGTGCTTCAAGGTCTTGTGCAGTGACTGTCGGGTGGGTCAATAAGGCTTGAGCTGAGCCTCCAGAACTCAGTCATGTGTTGTGCACTGACTTAGCATATTGATGTACGACTCCTTCTTTTTCTGTCCTCAGAAAGAGCTTTAATCCTGCTTTTTCTTTTGTTGGTATTGTCTTTTGTTCCGATTACACGGAGGACAATCCAGTCTGAGAAAGATAGATAAATTCCACAATTTGTCTTGTCACTCTCCGAGATGGAGTTTTCCGTTTCGCCGGCCGGGCAGAGGAGCAGGAGTGCTCCATCCGAGTGCGCGTTGGCGGCTGTGCGCAGAGACCCCGCGCTTTCTTCATGGGGTCTGTGTGCTTACTGCCCACACGGCAACCTGCAAATAGACCGCGGAAACTCGCGCCTCCTCGGCTTGCCCTCCTCCTACCTACCGATGGGGCCTAACGATGCCGACTTTGGATGTAAAACCACTCAGACACCCTTCTTGCTAAGTCATCAATTATTAAGGTGAAATACCCGTTCTGTGCACTTGCACTGCTTAAGGATTCATTGTGTTGCCTCTTGATTGACCTGACAAAGCTGTTCAGTGCCTCTCCTTCCGATGCAAAGTCCTAGATTCAACTTTGCTCCTGGGACCGCGTACTCCAGCTCTGGCTGACCTTTCATAGGAAGGAGAGAACAGAACACAGCTGAGAAATTAATTTCTGGAGAGAGTTAGAAAAAGGTATATAAAAATATTTTGCTTACTGAGAAGAGAAAAATAGCAGTGGTCATGCCAAAGGTAATGGGGAATCTGGTTCATGTTCCTCGCTGCCCTTTACTGCAGCATTTAAATGTGTGGTGGAGAAATCCTCTAGCTATACAACTATGTTATTGTTGACCCATTTTCCCAACAGCTAATGGCTAAGACTGAATACATATTACTACCATTATAATTGTTAAATTTTGCCTTGCTGCATCGGGACTTCTGTGAATATTGTGAGTCTGGCCCAGAGCACTTTGCTAATCAAACACAAATTAAAACTAACCCAACTGACTGCTGTAAAAATATTGGTACGCTTCCCTAGTAGATTTACAGTCTCATGTATTAAGAGAGCTTCATGACTCTCTCTTAAAATACGTGGCCGTATCTCCATTTTACAGAGGATGAAAATGAGATGCAGTAAGGCCTTTAACTCGCAACCACATAGCAAAGGAAAATTGGCTGCTCTTAGTTTGAGACTGGGAGCTCTATCTTTGGTAGTGAGGTAGTAGACACTAGCCAGATTTACTTCCAGTTTTCTATATGTAAGAAGTGATTTGTAGTCTTGGTATTACATTTCCTGCTTCAATAAATAACGTTTTTCTGAATGCTGTATATTTTAGGTTTGGTGCCAAAAAAGGCCATTACAGGTTTTAGTGCAATGCATTCCAGCGAAGAAATACATTAAACCCATTTTTTTTCTTTACCTTTAAGAACATCAGCCAAAATCATGCAGTTCTGAGGAGGAAATAAAGGAAGATACCAGCATTTTACTGAAAATGCACATTGCTTGCTGTCGATTGCCATTTTCCTTGCACTGTACTCAGCGTGGCATCCTATAGCACAATGTAAACAAAATTATAATCTTATCAAGCAGGCTGCTCCTACAGTGATGACAGCTACTTAGATTGCCAGAAGCAGGGCCAGAAAAACAGAGACTGTTTTAAAGCAACTGACAAATTTTTTTAGCAGTGTGGGTTGAAAGAAAATGATAATAAAGATTTCATTACATGCTTTTTCGGAAGGGTCAGTGCAGTATCACAGAATCATCAGGGTTGGAAGAGACCTCTGGAGATCATCTAGTCCAAGCCCCCTGCCAAAGCAGGTTCATCTCCCAGCAGACCTCGAGGCCTGCAACTCGGATGGGGTCAGTGTCCTGAACATAGCCAGGACACATGCGTTAAGATGAGGTTGGGAAGGCTGGACGAGAGCGCTGTGGGTCTAATTCTTCTTGGGTGTTAAACACATTGGGGTTATTGCACCTTCTGGTTGATGGGATGGAGTCACTCTGCTTATTCCAAAGCCAACTAGACTGCTTTGGGCTGACTAAAGACTCAAGAAGAATGTACTTGACTGTTTTGCTAAGTAAGGTATGTCTTTAACTCACCTCTGTATTGAACTGGTTTTCAAAATACTGCTTTAGTATTCATTTGTAGCATTATGACTAGGGCTTCTGTTTTTGCTCACTGCAGAAAGACTGGCCTTACCAGGTCCCTGCGCAGTGCATATTTAAAATTTTGCTCATTTTAGAAGTGTTTTTGCAATAAGGAGCTATTGTCCTAGGACCTGAGATCTTGACCATATCCCAGAATTTACGTTTGAATAAAAACTTGCTGCGCCATTCCATATTCATTGTGTTTTCAGTTGACCGATACATGTTAAAAAAACATCTGGAGACACGGAGTGAAATACCGCTCTACAGATGGCAGCATCAGTGTTAGCCTGAGCTCAGGAGAACTACTCTGTCAGATACTTGCTTTTAAATATATTATGTAAAAGGTCACTGTCCCAGGGCATTTTGTTTCCTTAACAGAAAGGAAGGGTATGTGAACTTGGCTATATAACTGTCTCTCTAGCTTGTAAAATGTTGTAGCTCCTATATATTTTCAGTTATTCATGAAGTGTATTGCATATATAATTAAAACATTAATAAAAATAACAGCAGGAAGAGTTCATCAGCAATTCAAATACAAATATTTGTGAAAATCTGTCTTCTCCAACATGTTCCTTTCCCCTCTGACTTTTTATTTTTTTGGGGGTAAAAATACCATAAGCAACATTGCTTATCCATTTTCACCACTCCAGTATCTCTGTAGGATAGTAAATTCATTTAGCTCTTGAATTAATTTACCATAGATTGTGCAAGCTCATTATTGCCATGCACTTTAGGCGACACCCCATGCATATTCAGCACAGTAAAGGCTCCTGTCTGGCTTTGTATGTCCATTCATACTTCGGTTTACCCAGAGATTTGGAGGCGAACCTGGCACTCCACAAAGAGCGGAGGGCATCTTTGTAATGTTAATGTCCTGCAAGCAAAGGAGTTGGGCTTGAAGTGTTTGGTTTGTTTCCTGTTTTGTGGTGTGTGTGTGGGGTTTTTTTTTTTTGTTTTTTCCTTTCTGAAAGGTGCCTTTGGCTGCTCTTTGAAGTATGAAACTAAACCACAGCTGCCAGAATTAGGCAGTGCAGGAGAGCTGGATTGGGCTTGGGAAGGTAGCCAGCAGATCCCGCCTGCCATTTACCATGATTTTGGTGGGGCTTGTGTGTTCTCCTTTTACAGTCAACTTTGAAATTCTCACTATGTGGATTCATCTTTGTGAGTCTTAAAAACCTTGCAGCATGTGCCTACTTTCTGAGCTCATAATATATCTTTTTAAAGAAGTGCTGTCAAATGAGTTAGACTTTTCTAATTCTGGGTTATTAAATTTCCTCAGGATAGAATCTAAACTGTACTTTGCCTCTTATTACTGTGATCTGTTGTACGTCTGTAGCACATGCTATGTTCTGAAGCAAAACATTCAGACAGCATGCAGCATTGGTATGTTGTTTGGAGTAGGGATCGCAGGATCCAGTCAACAAATATGTCCAGTGCATTGGAGTTCAATGTGTTGGTTGGAAATAGGTTCCATTTCCAACAGATGGATTAAAAAAGAAGAAAAAAAAAAAAGAATAAGAGAAAAATGGCTGATATGGGGAGGACTGTACACTTCCTTAATTAAGAGGTCCCCTTTATTTGAGGTTTTTTTTTCAGGTTTTCTTACTCACTCTTCAGTTTTCTGTTGGTGGGTGAGTCCATGGCCCTGGAGAGAAAGGAGTCACTTTCTAGAGAAGGTTTCTCCATGGCCTTACTGCAGTTTCTCTGCATTTCTTGGCTAATTTAGCATTTCACTAGGTCATATCTTTGGAATACTCAGCTGTGAGGAGGATCTTTATTTTAAGAATAAAAAGAGAGGATTTAAAAAACCTGGCTGCTGCAGGATGCTGAGCTCTGGTGCTGTCAATCCCTCCTTTGGGTTATCATTTCTCATGTTTGTCTTTTTGGAGGAGCACTGGGTATGGATGGACTCTTCACCCCCTTGCATTTCACTCCCAAACCACCCAGGTGATATTAAAAGACTTTGCAACGAATCCCATGTGTTTATTATTTAAAAAGCCACCGTTTACTTTCAGCACAGGAAACCTGGCATCTCCCTGCAGGGTAGCCAGCCTGCCTCTGTGGAGCCAGCAATGAGACGCTGATTTGGTACCTCCATAAGGAAAGCAGTTCTACTTTCTGTTACTCTGTATTCACATTAATCCCCTAATTGAAGCATCCAGTTTTAGGATTAAGCTGATACTTATCAGCAAAATCCCGCTTAAAAAGTGCAGATTTGTGGTAAATGGCGATTTAGACCAAGCCTGCCTGCTCTTCCAACACACATCAAACTTTTCTGTATTTCTTGCTTCTTCATGTCTCTGTAAACTCGCCGAACTGGGCTGCTTCTACATGTTGGCTGAAAGCTGCTCCAGCCAGCTCTGTGGCATGGAAATGTATTAGGTTGAGCAGGAATAGACTCAAAGCGTGAAAGAAAATAGCCTCTGAAATTTATAATCAAATAAATGCCACCAACCAGAAATTCAATTTGTAATACCAACAAAATCCATTTTAGGAACACAGACAACAGAAGCTTTTTACTACCAGAAGATGAGACTATTGTATAAAGTCAAAATTCCCTGAGCAGTAGCTTGGTCTGAAGATGATGATGGTTTGAGTGCCAGAAGAGCAGCATCTTTACCATTGGGTTCGTATGTGAGGTCGATGTGTTAATAAGACCAACGGGTGCCAGAAGTTTCACAGGTGCCAGCAGTCCGATGTGGAGGCAGCCACTTCTCTTAAATGCAGCAAAAGCAAAATAAGGTTGACATCGTTTTATCAGAAGCTACCTAGGTTTTTATCCCTGAACTCTGTTTCATGTGGCGACAGGGAATGTCAAACTGCTTATCTCTGACAGAGCATTTTCTTCCATTCCTTACGAATATCTTTAATTTGATATGTTACGCTTCACCACTTTTCAAATGTCGTCTGTATATTTTCATATCAGTGATTTTCCCCTTTGTTTTCATTTCATTTTCATTGTTTTCTGATTCTTCACAGTATTTCCTTTCTGGCTTCAAAAGGGAGCTAAGTAAGTATAGTGAATTGTATCACAAAATGGAAAAGAAATGTTAGCCAAGTAACGTATTGCCTTTTTTCTTTTTCCTTCTGGATGTAGGCCATTATCTTGTAGTACTGCAAGAATTTGAATGCTTGAAAAACATATTAAGTGAATGAAGCTATATAAAATTCCCTTTTTTTAAAAAAAAACCAAAATAGCCACAAACATGCTTTTGTAAGAGTTTAATATTTTTATGTTTCTGTTAGATGGTTAATGTCTTCTGGAGATTTGTCACTCTAGAACCCCTCTAAGAAACGGGAGGATTTGTGCTGTGAAAGGCATGCCACCCATTAAAAACTGCCTCAAGTTTTGTTTGTTCGTTTGAGGTTTTTTTGGTGGTGGTGTTTTTTTTGCTGTTGTTGGCTGTATTGTTTTATCTACTTTTTGCAGGCAAAGCCTAGGACTGCTGTAGGTTAAAGAACTGGAGAGGAAGAGAAAGTAAATAAACCTTTGCTTTCTGATTCATGTTCATTTCACAGCTGTTTCGGTACAATCTGTTTTGCTGTTTCTTAGGTTGTCAGTTGGAAAAACAAATTTGGAAATTAGGCAAATACGATTATAAAATGACACACAACTGAGAAAGCAGGTGAACTGCCTGAAACTACTTACTCTATACTATTTTTGGCAAATTATTGCTTAGTCTGACTCGCTAAGAAAATGTCGTGTCCTGGAATTGAGTTTTAACTGAGGATGTCTCGGGTTTTTTTGTGTGGTTTTTTTTTTTTTTTAAAGTGTTTGTAATGTTTCTGTTCACATATATGGTTTGATACCTTTGCTCTGAACAGCCTGGCTAGTTCTTCCTGGTGATTTCCATGTTGTTTGAACTGGCTTGTTCAAGGCCCGTAGCATCAGTATCCCAGGACAGGTGACACCTCTGCTCTCCCTGCAGCATCTGCATGGTAAGGGTGGCTGATAATGAACTGCTGACCCTAAGCTGCTGTTTGGAGTAGAGCGTGGTCGTGTCACAGTCCTGATCTCTCTTTACACTGGGAATTAGCTTCATTCTGAGTATATTTCTGCAGCTGTTTGAATACTTGCTGTTCATCAGACAAAAATGGGAACAAAGACCTGTAAACATAGTAAGAAGATTTGCAAAATGTTCTTGAACTGATCTGTGATTGAATGCAATAGGAACGTATGTCAGAAGAGAGAAATGAGAAGGAAATGTTATCAGAGATATTATCTTACCTGTCAGAAAGAGCGGTATTTGCCAGGCTGTTGGGCATTAGCTTAGGGAAGCAGATGCAGTTAAAAAGCCTCATTTCCCCTGTGCTCTGCTCAGCTCTTCTGAATGCGCTCCACGGCTTCCCAAACCTGAGCGAGGCAGCATCTTGACCTCAGAGACAACTTTGTGGAGATAAAGGTAGCATTAAAGTCTCAATATGAAGCAAATATTGACTGATTTACAAGGGATCCTTGCGTCTCTGAATCATCCTTTCAAAACATTTTATGTCAGCGTGAGATTCCATGGTAGGAATAGCCAGTTTGAACCCCTTTTAGCTTTTCAAAGCTCCAATAAATCACTTTTGAATTCTACGTCTCTCCTGAAATACAAGCATCAGGCAAGTTAGACTCAAATACTGCTAATGTTATGGGTTGTGGTGATTCTTATTGCTTATGCCCTGAAAGAAGAAATGAACAAATGAAAGATAACAGCCCCCAGTTATACCAGAGGCCATCAGCAGGTGAGGAACAGGTGATTCAAATAATTCCCATCTTGGATGGAAGTTTTTAAATGAAAAATATTTCATGGGCTTTTGTGAGGGAGAGGAGGAGAAAGAGAGGCAAAGTTGAAGAGAAATCCCAGTAGATGCTTCTACTTCCAGCACTGAATAAGCAAGAAAATATGAAATGTGAAGTAGAATATCCGTGCTCTCCTAGAAAAAATCTTTTCTTGGAAGAAAAAAAAAAATTCATCTGTTTTTGTTTATGTCATTGTCTAGCTTTTTTTCCATGTGAGAAACAAATATGGGTTAGAGGTGCAGCAATATGCACTTTCAGGGCCTTCAGGGATGAATAAAGGTTGTGCAGGTGTGGAACAAACGCAAGCTGATGGGAGGTGGGTTGCCGAAAGGGATGTGCCTTAGCTCAGCTGTCCGATAAAGGTTGTGCAGGTGTGGAACAAACGCGAGCTGATGGGAGGTGGGTCGCCGAAAGGGATGTGCCTTAGCTCTGCTATCCTCGGGGCGCACAGTCCCCTCTTTATGTGTAAAAGCTCTCCCAGCCCTGACTCCGTCGTTAAGAAGGATGTTTCCTGTATTTTGAAGGATTTTGAAGGTGAGCATGCTCCGTGCCCTGGCAGTATCAGTCCCTGTGTAGACAGCATGAAGTTTCGTAGACTCCTATTGCCTGTTCCTCTGGAGCAGCTTTGTAGGTCTTGAGTCTCAAATTCCTCAGCAGGGACCACAGAAAGCATCAATGCCCTCATCCTGCCTGCATGATATGCCTCCTTTTGCATAGTTCTGGTGATAGCTGTGTCCTTAGCTGTCCGTTGAATACAGCCAACCTGTAGGCATGCATAATTAGGCATTATTAATTGGGCAGAGGAGTGATTGACCTGAAGCTAGAACCCTGATTTAAATGGATCAGATACACACAGTCTGTTGTTTCTGCATAGAGGAATGTGGCACTACCGAGCAGTTGTGAAGGTGCTGTGAGAAACTGGGCCTTGACCAAAGGCTTTGGTGGGAGTCTACAGAACAGCGATGCTGCCAGAGCAGTGAAATCTCAGGTAACGCTGTGATTAGGAAATTAGGAAAGCTGGGACAGCTTCACTGGGCAAATGCCAGAAGTGCTTCCTTTCTGAGATAGGGACTGACTAGGGATCAGCGTGTCATGTTACCAGGCTGTATTTTTTGCCTTTGCAATAGTTATTATATCACAGGCAGTATTGTATTTCATGAAAATTTAGTGTGTAATAAAATTCTTGAGAAGTTGTGAAATTTAAGTCATCTAGTCACTCTGATGCACAGTTGATACACTTATCATTTGGGGTATGTTTCATACTTGAGAAATGAAATGCCAGTGTTTCAAAAGGCTAAATAAAAGCGCTGAAATTTATTAAACTCAAATATATAATTGCTGTTAATTAACGGTGTGGGGTTTGGGGTTTTTTTGGTTTGTTTTAAATTAGCTGTCCTCAAAACACAAACGTGCATAAAGAGGTATTGTGTATTTTGGGGTTTGAAAGATTCCCTGCTTCCAACCTGTTGTCTCTGCACCGAGATACTAGATGTCTGAGGGGATGCGTATTACAAGCTGCTTATTCTATTTCATGGCATCTCTCAAAGGTATAAAACCTGTTTTCATTCCAGAATTCAATAAAAACAAAATCATTTTAGCTAAAATTGAATTGTTACCTTATCCGTTGCTGAATCATGTGAAATGGGTGCGAGTGGTGGAGGCACTGCTGGATTTCCAGTGGAATTCTTCATCCTGCATCATGTAGACTGATGCTCAGCTGTCTCCCAGACCTAAGCTCTAGCCACCAGCCTACGGTTTGTATTAGAAAACATCTGCTTCATTCTCTTGCACAGAAACACATCTACACAAATGTTAAAACGTTTTGGCTGTCACGCAACAGGAACTTGGACAGAAGTCCATTTAATTGAACATGCTCTCATCAGCTGCCATAGGCGATTTGTAGGGTTCTCTGTGATCAGCTGTTGCCAGAATCGTTGGGGATCATCTAACGCAGGATGCAGACACCCAGCCTGGCTGCACAGAGAATAAGCCCAGATCTGGGATGACACTTCTGTCCAAAGCAAATGTGTTCCACCTCATCCCCTTTACCAAAATCACTGTTGTCTAATGAAAATGAAACTTTTCTTAAAAAAAAAAAAAGAACCATTTTCATTCTAAAAATCTAGCACTTTTATCAGTTTCTAAACAAGTTGCGTTTTTTTTTATTTTTCCTTTTTTCTTCGTTCTGCCTGCTTTCTCTCTTTTTTTTACTTTCTATTTTTCAATTCTTGCCTCTGAAAAAACCTGGTATGAAAAGGAGAGATGGTAGAGATCAGTAAAAATTGAAAGTGGGGAAAACAAATGTACTCAGCTATTTGTTTTTTCCAGTTTGGTTGGAGAAGTACTTAAGGAAAAATCCATGAACTTTTCCAAATTAAGAAAGTGTATTTTGTCCAAAGTATTTTTGCTTAAATATTTTTATTTGCTTTACTGCTGTGCATAACAATCACTTAGCGTTCGTAAATACTACCTAAACAGTCCCTAAGGGACTAAGGGCTGTTGAATTGAACCTGAATTTGTTTCACAGGGGAGCAGAGCTTGAGAGCTGAGTCTCTGGGCCGGTCCTACATTTCTACTGTTACGAGTTCAAGAGCATGTTAATAGGCTTAGGTTCTACAAAGCTGTCTTGTATTCAGAATTAATATTGGAGGCGAGGGTGTTGTGGAACAGGATTTCTTGCAAAGAGTGTTGATAGCAGAGGCACCAACTCGCTGTCAGATTCAACTATCACCTTACCACTTGCTGCTGTGAGCTTCCTATTCCATCGCTTGGGATTACTGCTATTCCAAAACCTCCTCCTTTTCACGCAGCTCCTTGGCTTCATCCAGAAGATCCCCTTGAGACGGACACTCTTGACCGCACACAGATACCCTTATGTCAGGGTGTTTTTACGTCTGGCTGTGTCGTGGGTTACTACGACTCGGGGAGGAAGAACCAGAGTGGTTGTGTAAATAGAATCATAGAATCATTATGGTTGGAAGAGACCTCAAAGATCATCAAGGCCAACCGTATACCTGATGCCACTATGTCTACTAAACCATGTCTTGAAGTACCACATCTAAACGTTTTTTTTGAACACCTCCAGGGACGATGACTCCACCACCTCCCTGGGGAGCCCGTTCCAATGCCTAACAACTCTAACAGTGAAGAAGTTCTTCCTAATGTCGAGCCTGAATAGCACATGTGTAGTTTCTGAAAGTAGCCTTAGCTGACACTTTTTGCAAAAGCTGAGTAAGTAGGTAGCCCGAGTCTTGGTAAGCTTTGTTTCTTGAGTGATGGGAAGTCAGGCCAGTATGTTTCTTGAAGTGAGCGATGTCTTTACTCTCCTGCACTCCCCCCCTCGTTCTTTCATTTTGCAAAATTCTACGGCACTGCAACCAGAAATGTAAAATTACCAATTCAACATGTGTTGAGTTAGAAATAGAACAAAAATCAGATCCCTGCTAAGGGATACAGAGCTGAACTTCAGATAATTCTGTTAATTCCCATTTGCAGGGTACAGGCCAGCATCCCATCTC
Organism: Cariama cristata; assembly: GCF_000690535.1. Lineage (NCBI taxonomy): Eukaryota > Metazoa > Chordata > Aves > Cariamiformes > Cariamidae > Cariama > Cariama cristata. The sequence goes on along the minus strand of NW_009629270.1, from coordinate 51,254 downwards.
CAGCAGTGGCCACGGGCTAGGGGAGTATGAACAGGGCACACGCATGGGATGCTTCTCCTCTAACGCTTCCCAGGCTCCAGCTGTTTTCAGCTCGGGCACTTTGTGCCAGAAGTGGTTTCTGTGTAGATAGTATGCATGAATAGATTTTTCTTCTGTGAACTTAATCTTCTCTACCCTTAAGCCAGTGTAGGCTTGTGACATCCACAGCTTCTCTTGTTAGGTGCAGAAGTCACTTTTGTTTGTTTGTCGTGGGCATGGTTCCAGTTTGGTTTAAGGGGTCCTTGTGTCAATACTGGAAAAGCCCACGAACAAGCAGTCCCCAACAATGCTGTCCGCGCTATACGTTTCTTTTTCCCGTAGTGGTTCTTAACATTTGACCTGTCTTTGTCCTCTGACTGTTGGTAGTACTGGGCTGTCATTTCCATGGGGCTGTCCCTTGCTAATCCAGGGTTTCACTCCTGTGTAGTCACCGTTGGCTCAGAGTCCATCATTTCGTATGTGGAGTTAGGATTGGTTTTCCCACGTGCATATTTGACATTTATCTCTATTGAATTTCATCTGCCATCTCATATGTCATATCATTTCATAAGGTCCTTCTGCAGTTCCTTACAGTCAGCCTTTGTCCTCATTACCCTGAAGAGATTGATATCGGCAAGCTTCCTCCCCCTGCTTTCCAAGAGCATGTTGGAGAGTGTAGATCCCTAATTTGACCAGTACAGGTGACAGGCTTTCAGTCCTGCGGGTCCCTGCGTCTCCCTTGGTTGATTGGTACTCAGTATTACCTCGATAAATTCAGGATGCTGGGAAATGAGGATGTACATGTCCTGTTTGCTCCAATGTTCTTGTTTACAAGAAACCAGAACAAACCACGGGAAGATGACTGCTAACAATTGTCGGCTCACAGGGTGTTAGCGAGTATTCTGTGTGCAAGTGCTAGATGTTGTGGAAATCCAGGTTCATCAGGACAGTTATATTACTCTTCTTTCTCTTGAAGAAGAACCCGGTAATTGATGAGAATCCTCTGAAGTACAAAATCTCTTCTTACAAATGCTTTTGACAGCCTGCTCTAATCAGCTTGAATATTTCTGTTGATAGGGTAGCATGTGTGAGAAGAGAGCGAACAGGTTGTAGGTGTGTGTTTAGAAGAGCAGTAACGTGACTCGACCGAGTTGAAGGAACCTCCTTGAGAAGCTTGCTGGTGAATACGCAACCAGTGATCGAGGACGTGCAGCTGCCGTTTGCATTGGGTAGCCTTACATCATGGGTGTACTTGGTGCAGGAAGGAGGGATGGCCTCTCCTCCCTGTGCCTTCAGGGACTGTCACCCTTTCTCCAGGTACCATCATACCATGGCAACCATCACCGTCACTTCCCTGCTCATGGCAGCATCTCTGCAGCGTGCAGGGGAGCATGGGCACAACCAGCATCGGTGTTGCACGTGATCTGCTCGCTGCACCGCAATCAAGAGAAGAGATCTGACTTAGAGATCTGTGGTATTTGGGGCTTTTCTAGTTTAGAGCTCTCTTCCCTGCCCCAATCCCACATCTCTTCTGCATGAGACAGAAAATTCTCTGTGACAGGTTTCTTGTTGAGTTCAAACCTGAAAATTGTTCGTGTTGCTGTTTATGTTGTATGTGTGCAAATGTGAGGCCCTGAGTTGATGGGTAGGAGAGAAAAGGGAGAGAGGAGGCTGAGAACAGGGATCACGTAAGAATTTTCCTGAACTGTTCACAATTTGATTTCTGTGATAGCATGAAAGGCACCAATAAAACCTAGAAAAGAAATGGAAGATTCAGCGGTACCTCCTCTGGTGATTACGATGTAGAGAACTTGGAAGAAATCTGCCATTGGTGTATTGTGCTGCTTTTCAAAATGGGCACAGTTGAAGTTGTAGCAGAAAGGCAAAGACCAAAGAGGATTTGATCAGGTACATGACTATACAGACAGAAGTGGGAACACGGTCCTGTGAAGCTCCTTTGCATTTCTCTCTTCTGCAACAGTAGCTTTTATTTCAACTAACATAAAACGTTAGTGATTTTTGGCAGTATTTCAGGCAAATCTTCAGATAGGGATGAACTGTTCTTGAACCAAATCTCTAAAGGATTTGGCACAAGTGTGCTTTCCCGCAGTATGAAATGTGGATTTTTGTTCAGTATTTATATTTGAATAGACATTAATGAATGCCTAAAGAAAATCACCGTCTCCACTTTTTCTCTTGTTATATGATTTCCCTTTGTCTGCTTAATGCTTATGCAGATTGTACATATTGTACTGGAAATCCTACCTGGTGTCTGTCTCACTGTTGGCATCAGGGGGTGGTGAGGGGGAGAGTCGGCTCTGATGTAACTATGACAAAACATTTACCGATCAAGTGTATCAGTTTCAGTACTTAATGCCTGACGATGATGCCAAACCTAAGGAAAATCCACCTCTCTCCTTTATTTTCACTCATAACCTTTTCTGTGAGTCTGCTACCAATGCCACAGTGTGTGAAGTTGCTCTGCAGGTATCATTACGAGGAGATGGATATCATTAAATATTCTGTTTGGTGTCAGCTTCCCACTTAGTGTGAGAGACCGACCAGTTCAGGAACTGGTCACGATTGCTTACAGATGGGTATGAAGTGCATGGCCAGCTAAGACTTCTGAGTGTCAACGTGTCATACCCTTGCTTGAGTACTGAAAGATCTGAAAAAAATATTCAGGGGCTTCATAGGAGAGAAGAAGACTAATGAGAAAAACATCAGTAATTGTGATCTTTATGTGGGAAGTCCCCTGCTGTTTATTGTATAATAACTAAAATGAGGTAAGGAAGAGACTAACCGTGATCATTTGTGGGCTAAATGTAGTGTCTTGGCTAAACGGATCCAGTGCTTGACTGGAGATCAATGTTAAATTTAACCTGAAATCTAGAATCACGTCAGCGAAGTAGCTGACGTCGCAGGATAGCTAAGTGCTTGTGACCTTTTTTGGCTTTGCTGAGTTAGTAGATTTATTGCTTTGGTATATTCTTTAAGGGTGGTTTTTATACACCGCTTGTCAAATTCTACGTCCTTGTAACAGATTAGCCCTTCAAAAGGTATGCCCCAAGTTTCCTTTAGACTTTCCACATCGCACTGAGTAATGATTCTCTATTAATGAAAAACTGAGTTTGTTTCATTTGCTGTCATGTTTGAAGCACAGGTATATATTTTCTTCCCTAGGACTGGTTACATTTTAATGCATATATTCAAAATTCAAGTCCAATCTGAAATGACCTGTATTGGCTATGATGTAGTCAGTGGAAAGCATCAAAACATGATGCATTGAGCATACTTTACAGTTCTAGGATAACAGCATCCTCAAGTTGATTTTATGCGATACATATAGACAATATTTGATTTTGGTGAAACTGTCTGTAGGTGCAGATGTACTTCTCTGAATATATTTTGGCAGTGGTAACACATGCATTGCTTGAATTTTGGATACAGAAATCACGTTGATTTTTTTTTAAGCTATAATTAGGAAAACATAGCTGAAAGGATCAGGGTAACTGTCAATAATACTTTTTAGAGTTTAAAGGAGAAGAAAAAAAATATTATTGTAAACCAGGTGTGGCATGGTAGGTTTCCAGGCATTTCACTGAGTCTAGCAGATGTGGCAGGTTCTCAAGTTGCTTATCAATGGGCAAGTAAGTCTTTTATTAATCCCTTTATCCAGTTAGAGTAAACTGTCAGATATGTAAAATTTTTTTTTTTTTTTTTTTTACAATTAACTGTATCTGAGTTATGTGTCTCAGAAGGTGGTGCAAGTATCCTCATAGGCTGGCTAAGTGAGAAACAGAATGACATGCAAAAAGCAGGTAATTAGAAGCTACCTGTTTGCTTCCAAAATTCTAATCAGATTTGTAACTCCTGCTTCAAATGAATGGAAATACACTTTTTGTGCAAAAGTAAAAAATAAATATTTATCGTATCAAAACCATTCCAGGATTTCCCTAAGCACAGCAGGATTAGAAGACAACTTTGTAGCTAAAATGAGTCCCTCAACGGCTTCCTGAGCAGAAAGGAGATATGAAATGATCTCAAACTACAAGTTATAATGAAAATTTCGTACATCACACCTTATTAACATGCAGACTTCAAAAGTAATGTTTGAGGATAACTTAAGATATCTGGAACCTCTAGGGCACACCATGAACCCTTGGAAGCCTTGTAATGAGATTACTTTAGAACAAACCACGTTTTGTGGCACTAACAGAGATTTGATGGAGAATTTTAAAACTTTCCAAAACCAAGAAAAATGTCAACTCGAGAATAATTCAGCTTGTTAAGGTCTGAAGATAAGGTCTCCACAGATATCGGTCCTCTGACCTGTTCACGAGAAATCAACTGCCCAGTAAACAGCAATTGACTCGGGACTTTCTCCCCCGTGTCCCCAGCTCATCTGTTATCTGGTTTCTGAACGGCAGAACCTCTTGCCATTGGAAATCCAATTACAGTTAAACAAAGATTCACCTCAGTGCCTCATGGAAAGCTTTGAAAAATGTTTTGCTTAAAGACAGTTCTGCCCACATCTGTCTAGATAGAGCCGAGATTTTCTGAACGTTTTAATGCTGTGTCACACTCTCTCCTGAAGGAGGGTATTAGCTAATCTTGACTTTAGTGTTAATCTAGACCAGTCCCCTTTATGGCTACAGAGGCCGTGTAGGTCACACTCTTACTGCCTGTTTCCTTGAGAGATTGGCTTAGAAAGTTGACTTCATTAAAATGAAATGGTTTTTCTTTCCCTTTAGTTTTTTGGTCTAGCTTTCTCATTGTGTCATTTGAGCCCCTGAGAATATTATGTATTCAGGATTTTCTGTTCCTTCCATACACCCCTCTTTAAAACCCAGCAGGTAGAAAATCACTTTGACTAAAGCTGAGATTCTCACATTAAAAGCTGAGATTCTCCAGTTTTTCAAAGTATGTGATTATATAAAGTATCGAATACTGTGAGAATTGGATTAAAAAACCATGAGGGCTGATACGGAGACAAATGATAATGAGCAATGGGAAAAGACAGTGCGTACAAATACAGTAATGGATAGCAAATGTCACGAGTTCGACATTGAATTTTATTTCTCTGTGTTTATGAGCTGGATTTTTATTATATGTGTCATGGGGAGTGTGTGTGTGGTTAAGGGAATAGCTGAAATGGTGTATAGGGGAAAGAGATTAAGGGTCAGGATAGTCAGAGGAATTTGGGATGAAGTGGACTGGCATGAAGCCAGGGGAGCGAGCACCAGTAACACAGCGGGGAGCAGATTGTCAGGCTCCTTGGGATGCTACTGCATTTCCCCAAACGCCTGTTTGCCGGCTCCCAAAGTTAGGCTAGTCGCTTCAGCACTGGGAATGTTGCTTCAGTTTATGATAGAGGTGGATCTAAAACTATCTTCCTTGCATGGAGACAGTTTCTCAGCACATTCCTTCATAACCAGAAGAAAACCATAGCTTTGTGTCCATGCACCTCCTCCTTCCTTCCTTAGGGAGCTGGCTGTGAATTTTAGGGGTGAGATCTGGTTGTGAAGAGTGGGGCTCATGCACAGTAAAGATTTTCAGCATATTGCGGCAAAGAGAAATGTTTTTCCAATTGAGACGAGTGTCAGAAAAGCAAAGATGTTCCCCAGCATCCCTCGTAAGCTGTAGACTCCAGCAGTGAAAAGAATGATGTTTATTCCAAAATTTCAAGTGGGCCATTCTCTGACTTAGCTGCCTTTGCAGCTTTGCGCCTTTCGGCAACACGGGAACTGTTTCCAGCTGGATACGGAAACTGTCAAGTGCTGCAGTCATACTGTGGGTAACTGCATTCAGGTCCACTGTTTTCTCTGTGGACTTTGTGATTCAGTTTTGCCCTTTTTGTGTTGTTGAAGTCCATTCTACCTTTTTTTTTTTTCGCCTCTCCCCTTCGTTTTCATTAATGACTACCAACATGCCCATGTATTGCTGTAAAGCGTGTCCCTGATCAACTTGCCTGAAGAGGATAGAAGAGATGCAGTCGTGAAAGGCAGAGCTCCTGCCGTACAGATTGACATGTAAACCCTGGGCTGGTGCTTAGGATTAAAACCAGCTTCTGACAAGGTTGTGCTTCTGCAACTCCTCTTGGCCACCTCTCCTCTGCCACCTGCCCTCTGTTTGCCAACTTCTGAAGTGCTGCCGCCTTGTGCTAGATCTAGGATTAAAAATGTATAATTTCTGGTCTTCCCTTATCCTCTTTCCTGACTTACATGGACCAGAAATGACCTGCGGCTTGTTTGAAAGGAGGTTTTCTGCCTCTCGTTAACACCCCTGCACAACTGCAGAGTTGCTTTGAGAGTATTCCCAAGCACATCAGTAACAGGGCACTTTTTTTATGCTATGAAATACGAGAGTCTTCAATATTACATCTTGGTGCCTTACGTTTATTCTTGCTCCCTCCATGCCTTCTTCCTCAAATGCGATCCATTTAAAGATTCAGAATGAGATTTTTCTTAACTGCCAGCTTTGCAACAGCAACCTGCTATCCAAGAAATCAAGCTGTGTGCTGTCTACTTCATCAATCATTACCAGCCTGCGCTGACGGGAAGGATTCAGGATGGAAATGTAGCTGGCAATTAGGCAGCTAACACACAGGAGCGGGTGGAGTGTTATCTTGTGCTGGCAGCGGCCGTGTGGACACTGCGGTGCAAATGGTAGGGGAAAGAAGTTTTGCCTCTTCCTTAAGAAGGTCAAGCTGTGGCTTTGTACAGGGATTAATTTTCCCCATTTTTGGGTTTTACTGTCTTGAAAATTAGCTGTATCTCTGCATTCGATAACAGCGGCTACATTTGGCAGTTTTCTTTATTTTCGGGAAGGCAAAGTTTTGGAATTGACAGCTTTGGCATCCCTTCCCAGCGCTACTGTTGGGACAGCGTGGTGTCCTCCTCTCCCCAACAGCCTCGTGGACAACTTAAACAGTACAGCATGTGTCATCGTGTCTGCTTTCCCCCCTGCTGTAGTCGTAACTGTAGATAGGCCCTCATTACCACATGCATTCCTGGTATATGTTGCAGCATTATACAGCAGTTAGACGACTTTCAACAATTTGGAGCCATCCTATGTGTCTGGCAGCTTGGTGAATTAAAGGCTTTTCCAAACTAACAGTGGTTGTTCTGAAAAGTCGGAGTGTGACGTGGTGTTACGTTTTCTGACTGCTGAGACGTGCCGTGTGTGCCACACACAACACACACGGAAGAGCTGCTGTCCCCTTGCACATTCTATTTTCTTTCACACATGACTTGCTGAAAGAGGGAAAGGTGAAAATGCGTCATCATCAACTGATCTTCGTAGCTGGGTGAGAAACGTTTCTTCACTCAAGGTTTTACAGACTTCATAAAAGTTTCTGGTTTTGGAATCGGGATCGACTACAACCTTTCAGAGTGGAGAAGTCAGAACAACCTTTCAGGGTGGACAGCAGGAACCATTGCCCAGAATCAGTAGTTCACGCATTAATATCTGTCATGGGGAAGCAGGGCTTGAAGACCTGAGACTTGGACCTTTGCTTTGCAAATCCCAAGTGAGTACCCTAACCATGAGTTACTCCCGAGTGAATACCCTAACTCCTGTCCCCTTGCCTGAGAAGATTTGTTTTCCTTTAACTTAAGACTTAAATGGTCTTTTCAGCAGCCCTCACTGGCTGATAGACTGCATCCCTAGCCCAGAGACCCGATGAAACTCTTGGGGATCACCGGGGGCAGAGAGACCATTCCCACATTTACCAGGACACTACTTGGTCCTGCAAACCTGCAGCAGCAAGGTCCCTTGCAGTCTGTGCTGACCACAAACCCTTGGGCAAGTACTGCACCTGCAGGCTGAAGATGAAGAGGAGGAGGTGTGGAATGATGGCTTACAGCAGTTATAGATAGGCCAAAATTTTGAGGGAAAACCCCAAAAAGTATTGCAAGGGAAAAGCCATCAAAGCAGAGAGTTGTTCCCATTTTTGCAGGCCCGTGTACGAAAGCAGAGCGTGTGTTATTAGGATCTGCGGTAATTTTGCAAAATTGTTTCTCCTTAAGTGGAAATGAATTAAGTCATACTGTGAGTGGTATCGTGGTCAGTGCATCATAATGGAAAAACAGCAAATAAAAATTCCTCCTCCAGCAATAATGTGCTAATGTCTTTTTAGCACCAAATAAATTTTTGATAGTTATCACTGATGTATTTTTTTAATAATTGACTGGGATGCTTAATAATGCTATGTATAATTTAGGAATCCAATTTATTGACAAAACCAGAAAGAAACCACTGTATTAAATAGACACAAACATCAGTTTAATACAATTCATGGGGAGGAATCATAACTTCACAGCAGGCAAAATACAATAAGCACTAATGTAACCTTTGAAAATAAGGATTAAGCACAAAACCTCCCACCCTGTCGAGAGTGGAGCATGAGATGATGTGGAGGCTTTGATGTCTTGGTTCATAGCCTGTAATCTCTCTGTCCACCCACAAAACTTCTGTTTTGTTGGCCACTTTTTCATTCTTCATCTTTCACTCTAGCTGTCCTCATTTTCCTTTTAAAAATGTCTTGTCTTCTGTGTACTCTTCACAATATTTTTGAAAACCCTTCCATCGTGGCAGGGTTTCCTTCAATTCTGTTTGTCTTTTCTTCAGCAGCTCTATCTCTTTAGTGAGTTTATTAATTACCATGTTAGGTTCGTTGAAGTGAGCACCTCATTTGGAGAAGCCTCCTGAGGATTCCAGCAAATATACACATTAGACAGAATGTTTTCCACTTGTATATCAGCATTTTGATAATAAACACTTTATAATGTTAAGGAAAATGGTACAAGTTAAAAGAGTTTAGTTGAGGCTAGGTTTTTTTGATTATTTTTTTTTTCCATGGGCACCAGTATGGTTATTAGCTATACAGCTATGGGTCATCAAACAACCAGGAAAATAATTTCTCACCTGATTTCTGCACTGTGCTTAAAGAAATCCACCTCTTCTGTCTTGCTCGTTTGTGCTGCTCATTATATGACACTTGGCTTGGCTGTTGGCAAGTCAAAATATTAAATATATTTCTGAATTTCCCCGCTTTACAGTAAGGGCATGATAATAATGTCTGACTTAATTTAGCACTGGAAGCTGTGCAGTTTAACCTAACATATGCAAAAGATTCAGAAGTTAAATAAAACTATGAATTCAGTAGCCTATAGCTGGCTTTAAAGTTCAAATTGACTAGGTGATGATAACGTATGGTGGTGTGTTGGCCATGGTGTATTCGAAGAGGGCTGGATGTGAGGTGGAAAGATTTTGCAGATCCTTCTGATGCAATGACAGGTCAGATAAAAACCTGGAAGTGTTTTAACTCGGTCAGTTAAAATGCCTCTGACCTGTCTAGGGCTGTGCCCATTTTATAGACCATAAAAGGCACAGACAGGCTAGGTCGTTTGGCAGCAAGTCTGCAGTCGAGCTGAGGCTGCAAGATCCAGATTCCTTCCTGCCTGTGGATGAGGATGAACCGTCTGTCATAATCCTTGACTGTTGAAATGATGTAGCAGTTTGATTAATCCCTTGCAGGGAGATCTACCGCAGTCCTCTTACTTACTGTCGCAGGAAACAGTCCCAGATGTTTTTGTCCAAGATGAGGATGTTTGGTCGGACTTTTGGAGCCGTAATTTCTCTCCCCAAGGATGAGCAGAGCTGTAGAACCGAACCCTGAGTCACACCATGAATCAGGCTCCGACCTCCCACTCTAGATTTTAAAAACCAGAGAAGACAGCTTAAAAACCAGCCAGCTAACTGGAGGCTGCTGGTACCCTCCTCTCCTCTTATAAGAGGAGATGTGACACCTATATTGAGTTTCTCTGGGGGCACTTAAGGCTGAGTTTATTTACTGTGTAACATGGTAGTTAGTGTGATTCCTGCTTGCTGCCTAATTAGTTCCATTAATTTATTTGGAACAAAACTTCCTCCCTTTCTATTGAGTAACTGGAGTGTGGTTTCTGTGAGCACCTCTAATCCCTCACTCAGCCGCTGTGCGCCTTGCTGGATGCTGTGCTCTCTCCCTCTCCAAGGCCTGTATTTTGAATAACTATTAGCTTTATAAGCACTTTACCTTAGTGATGCCCAAAGGCCCTTTTGGAACAATTGCAATAGACTTTGTGTAGACAGAAGATGTTACCCTGATCCTTTTAAAAGCTGCGTACTCCTAAGGAACTCCATTGTTGTGAGTAGTCTCTGGAGCACAGGGGTTCCTGAGAGCCTGCCCTTCAGGGAGAGGACACGAGAGGATGGCGGGGGGACGAAGGGGTAAAGGAACAGCCTGACCGGTGACTAGTTGACAGCAAAGCAGTGGAAATACCCAACTTCTAATTTCAACAAGGGCGCAGACACATCAGTGCACTGGCAGGCCCTGTGACAAGATGATGCTTTGAACTCATCATATTCTTCGGTGTTTTTAATGGCTGCATCAGCCACCGAGAATAGTATGGTTTAGGCACTGTTTATCTGCTGTTTTTCTTTTGGCAGTGTGACCACTAACTACGCTTGACAAACCTATACATCTGTGCTTCGCTGTATACACGTACCCCAGCTGGCTCGAAGTTTCTGCTGGGAGCGGTGCCCAGAGCATCCTGGTGTTCAGGCCGACCAATTCGCTTTGCGTCTACGCCTTCAGCTAGCTTCAGTGTGTTTGCCTGCACTGTATTAAGCAATATAGATGAGTCTGTAGATGCTTCTGGCAATTTTAGTCATTCACGTTATTTTATTTCTCCTACTTTGCTAATTAACTTGTGCCTGATATAATTTAATTTATTTATTGGCCTTAATTCAGTAAGACTATTCAGTGAGATAAATCAGAGAATTTTCATATACCTTAACTTTCTTCTGCTTCATATCCTGCTGCCTGCTGACTTGTTCTCTCTTCCCTACCGCTTTCCAACCTTGCTTACTGTCTGCTTATTTAATACCTTTGAAAATGATGTAATTATTTCTATAATGTATGCACACTTACAACTAAAACTCTTTGGCTTGAGAGCAATTTGTACAGAAGCAGACTTGGTACTGAATCGTCCTGTGCAAGTGCTGCTTCTCTCTTCTTTTCTGTGGACGGCTGGCTGTAACCTTTGGGATTTCGGTAAGTGGAGCAGAGCACAGGAGAAGGGATTGCACAAGTACAGGCATTTGCTGTGTAGGGTGTGCACCAGCACCCTGCCTCCTAGCAAGATGCAGGTGTGCTTGTGCTTGAAGTTAGGACTCAGCACCAATGGGTCAGGAAGCAAAAGTGCCAGACGTAACCGTGTGTACGGTGTGGACTTAAAACTTTGTCAAGTATTTCCTTGGTTAGAATTGCTTCCTTCATTTTGCCATCGCCATGTGTATGGCTCGGAGCAAGGAGAGGCCACGGACACTTTACCAACTTGCACTTTGACCGTTCGATAGAAGCATACAACACCGGCAGCCACCTCTACTTTGCCACCGCAGACGTATTTGGCTCAGACAACCAAATGGGTGCTGTTTAATCTGTTGCAACTTCTTCTCCTGAAAGTTTCGTGACAAGATATCGTGTATTTTGGAACTGTTTTCTAGTGAAGATGATCTTTTTGTTCGGTCTTTTTCCTTTTGGCAAAGGAGACTTCCCAGTTCCCTTGGCTGGGGAGCTGGAGGGAACTGCAGGCTGCTCTGCGGGAGCCTGGTGCCTGTATGAAAACAGACGTGAGGTGATCAGACTGGCACAACAATGTGCCATTGTTTTTGAAGCCAGCCCTTTTCTAACTTCTCCTTTGTTTATGTGGTGTAATTTCAATGTCATAAATACTAGAAGGTTTACTGCTGAGAGATGAGAACTTCCCTCATTCATCTCTGCAATTAAACTTCTCATACCCACGGTGGCTTTTCCTTTTAACTGCCTTTTAGGATGGAGTCCAGGATTTTAAGACTTTTCACTGACTGAATTTTTTTACTGAGGTCAAAGAGTTTTTGAGGGAATTTTGGATACTATTTCATTTTCTGTTTTCTTTGCAGGTTTAGGCTTTATTTTTCAACACAGTCCTTGAGTTCCCGGGTGACTTCAAAGAAATCCTTTTTTCCTTTTCTGTGTCTTACTTTCACCATATCTATAACAGGGTAAACCTGATAATGTCTTTAAAGTGTCCAGCGCTGTATGTGAGCTACCCTAGAGCTAGATACTCGCACTGTAATAGCTCAGCCACCTCCTTTCTTTCTGGCACAATCTCTGCAGCCTCTGGGCTTGTCCTGGAAGTGTGTCACACAATGACAGATATTTTAAGGAAAGGAATCCTGGCTGAGTTTTTCTGCAAAGAAAGTTACTGCATTATAGTCCTGAGGAGTACGGTGTGATACTTCTGTCAGCTGTAGGATGGGTGGTGCTTTTGTTCCAGTGATAGAGCTCTATTAATTGGTGTCGCTTCAAATCTGAACCAGATCTGTAAGCTGGGGAGAAGTATATATACAAATGAATTCCAAACTTTCCTAGAAGCAGCAGGGTTTTCTGCTAAAGTACTGACATTTATATTCCTTCATACCTCCACAGACTTTGGTATTCTCTGTGTTTCAGGAGAGCAGGTGTGATGTTACCTGACTAGCAAGCGGTCAGAGCAAGCCACGCTGTCCGAAATAAGACTTATGCACAGGACAATCCCTGGATGCTCCTGGCTGTAGAGCCCTCCAAGCGCCTGCTTCTCTGATTTTTCTCAGTGCAGCCTCTCACCCGGTCACTAATGGCTGTTGCTGTGGGCAGCTCCTAGGCAGGGACTGGCTAGCAGAAAATGGGAAAGGATGAAATGTTCAAGTGATGCTTCTGGAGCTCTCTCCAGACCTGGCTTCTTTATCTACAGACCCCACTGGCTTTCAGATTTGGGGTAGGGAAAAAAAAAAGTAAGGTGTCTTTGGACCCTTAACTGAATTGTTTCATTCAGTAGCAGTCACAGATTTTGTCAGTAAATTTTATCCTGAAGAGGAATATAAAGAAATTCTGTGGTCACTGTAGAGCTTTGATTGTTTCAAGCTGTAAGTACGATGTTGCGATAGTGGGAGTAGCTGGTGTGCGTCAGCCTACTCTCATCTCAAACAGCTGTTTAATGAGAGCTTCTTGTAAGATCCCCTGTTAAGAATAGGCCATAATGAGTATGATGAAACCACCTCATCCTTGAAAACAAATTCCTTTTCATGGCTTAATTAAAAGTGCTCCTAATACTTCTGTGAGCATACATGATAACTTAGGAAAGCCTCTGTTTTAATTTATATAAAGCAGTCTCAATTAAGAAGCAAAAGAGATAATATGTTGCTTTAATATTATGTAGTAAAAACTGTTCTTGTTTCTGAGCTACTGTTATCTTCTAGTCAAATACGATGTGTGTCTCAACAGTTTAACAGCTTTCCCCAAGAGACTAGCATGACAACCACTTTCTTCTATGCTTTTAGTTGTGTCTTATTGTGATGGAAAAAACAGTTGAGACTAGAGCAACTGACTTAGTAGGGCATGATTTGTGGCTGAAGTTTTCTGCGGAGAAATTTGCAGATGACTGAGCCTTGTCAGCTATTTAAGCTCAAGTTTTTTAGGAACAGACAGTGCTAGTTAAAAGTTGACGATGCAGTGAACAACAGGCAATTTGCCCAAAATACAAAACCGGTGAAATGTGCTGCAGGATGGGTTTGTGTTTGTGGACCTTGGTGCGAACAAGAAGCTGGATCACCAGCAGCTGGTGTGGGCAGAGCAGGCACCTCGGACCTGTGGCTGGGCTGCTTCCGTGAAGCATCCCTGCTGCTCCGGTGCGAATAAAATCCAGGTCTAGGACAACAACAACGTCTGCTGTTTCATACCACTGGCAATTCCTGCACCTTTTCTTCTTTCTTCTCATTTGCCACTGCGAAACGTCATTCTGTGTTTGTAGTTTCTATGAAGGATGCTAGGAAAGATAATAATTAAAGAAAGACATGTTGATTTGAGAGAAAATTGCCAAAAGGAGCATTGTAAAACAACAACTGTTTCCTTACATTTGTCTGAAATTGCTCTCCCCTTAGGAGAAGCATAAAGCTATGAGTCCTCTGTGCGGGGACTTCCCAGCCTGTGTTACATGAGGAGGAGAGTACTGAAAAGCAGATAATTTCCATGCTGTATTCCTTGTAGGGCTCTCTCCTGACATACAGAAAAATCGGTGAATAAATGGCACTGAAATGCGTTAGAACCACCCCTAAAAAGGGGTCTTTTTAAAAACGAAGAGTGAAGTCTTGAGGGAGAGTTGCAATCTTCGGTGAAGAAGTTTATTCCTCTTTGGGAAGCGCCCTGTGTCTCTGGCCTGACCTTGGGCTTTTACTGTGTTTTGGAGGGTCACGGCCAGTGCCCAGGAGCTGTGACAAGCAGGCAACTCGGGAAGAAGTTGGGAGGATGTCAAACTCTCCTCGAGTAGCCAACAGTCTTATGGAGGAGACTCATGAGGAACAACCTGTAACCTCCTGTGTAGGTGTAGTCCTGCCACAAAGGTGTTATCCGGGTCCTCCTTCCCTTTTATCTCTTTTAGATGCAGCGTTTTGATTTCCCAACGGAAGGCATGCTATAGTTTGGACAGCGTACTCTGACGTATTACTTTGATTGTTTTCACATTGTCAAATTTTCTGTACTTAGTAAAGACATGCTATATCTGCGCGCCAGTGGAGATTGTGTGGTTCATCACGTGAAGGCATGGGAGGTTCAAATCTAGTAGTTAAATGGTGACTTGGTCTGTATTGCAAAACCCTGACCTCTTGCACTGCAACACCACGATAGATATTATTAGCAAAAGGGTAGTTAAAAAAATTAACGACTAAGAAGGCTTTGTTCTTATATTGATTTTTGGTATGTTTTTCAAATGATCAGGCTGACCCTTTCCTCTCCACTCAGTTTAGGACCCTGCTCAAACCCGATCTTTCAGTTGCACCAATGCTGCAGAAGCTAATTTTCAGCGATTTTTGTTTTTTCTTGCATATTTGTCAATCACCTAAACAATTTAGGTGTGATCTGTCTTTCTCAAGCTCTCCTTCGCACATAGCTGCCTCCCTGTCTTTTCTTGGTGGGTTTTTGCAGACTGATTTGCTTTCATGCTAGATGGGAGATGAAATTCTTTAGCAGAAACACTGCCCCTGGTAGCATTGTTTGCAAGTTTTGTTAATTGCTCGTTGACGGTGCCTCGGTTTGCTGTTAGTCTGTTGTTTCCTCTAAAAAGAGGTGTATTTGCAGTACCAAGTGAAGTTCATAATTCCCATCCCACTTTGCCAAAATGCTACTTGTGAGAGACTAAGAGATTGCAAATGTCAAGCATAGTACCCAGGAGGACAATCTCCCAGTCAATGCTGAAATGATTTGAACTAGTGAACTCTTGTTAAAACTGTTAATTGCTTTTTTAAAAACACTTAATGGAAATTGCCACATTTAAGTAGTCCATAAAACTGTGATGACACCAGCTTTAATCAGGTGTCATGAAAACAAGTACATTATAAGTTACCTGGCCTGATAGCTTTGACGGTGGAAATCAGTCACGACAGCCTGGTGTTTACAGTCCTGGATCTTTCTGGAAGAGAAGAATCATTTATTAATTTTACTTATGAGGAGACTCTTCTCTAAAATGCACATTTATGTGAAATAAAGCTTATTGAAGAGGATGACCCCAGTAAACTCAGAAGTCTGTAGGGTAAGGTTGTGCTGCCTGGTTGTGAATGTTTCATACTGCAATAGACTGATTTGTACGGTGACCTTGCTGCAGACTCAAATAACCATGGAGAGCTGAATGGAAGCCACCGTCCTGTATTTTTACTGGTGTGTTTGGTTGATTCCAAAAGGCAAAATGCTACAGGGAGCAAACACTGCTGCTGGGCAGTGAAATCTTACGTCTTTGAGAATTATCAGCTAATATAGTTACTCAGGACCAGATTTTGAAGAATACCAAATGTTTAGGGGACATATATTTTTTTTAAATATCAAATGAGTTAACTATAAATCCCACTGAAAGCGTAGATGGGCACTTAAAGTATTTATGAAGGTCCTGTGAGATCTCTGTATGCCTCTTCAAGCTGTCTACAGAAGGTGGCAGAGAATGATGTAGGTGGAAATAACCACACTTCTTACCTGGACCACACATCAACACGTGACCCACCGGAAAAGATCTTTGGAAAGACAAAAAAAATAGGAGTGAGCATTAGGTGAAGGTGTTCACGTGGGAGAGGAACATTTAGGTTCTGTGCATCCATTCAAATTCAGGCTCTTAACGACAGCAGCCAGCTCTGAGGCTGACGGCAGCGGGCGTGCTGGCCTCCCTCCAGTTCCCTGTGCAGAGGTGTTCCTCTTCTCAAGTCTTCTAAAAAAGGTGTCATTAATTGCTGTGCTTATCAGCAGTCTCAGAAGAGGGCCTAAAAACAGAAGTGGCCCGATGAAGCGACATACTTTCTAACCCTTTGCAATGGACCCTTTTAGGTCACAGCATCTTAGTAGGGCACTGCATTAAACGTTAGAAACTGTTCTTTTGTTCCTGGCATTGCTTACTATCCATCCCAACATATCGTACTCACATATTTCATTACACACTTTAAAAGACCCCCCTGTAGTCACTATCAACTTGTTTTCTGTCTTGATACTAAGAGATAAGTTGAACTGAGCCATGGTAGCAGTGGTATTGCTAGAATGGGCTATTTTGAGTAGGGTATTGGTGGCAAACATTGGTATAAAAATGCTAGAAATCAGCAAGCCCAGTGTTTCCACCTTTGTGTTTTGCAGAGTTTCTATCCTACTATGATGATGTTTCTTTTTTTTCATACTTCTTAAAGTTTTATACTGGCTCTTACCATAAGTTATTTGAGGAAACGTCAGGACATAACCTTGCATTCCAGTGGTGTCCCTGAAAGACTTCACAGAAACTCTTCCACATCTTTTGGTTCACTTTATTAAACCAATTTAATTTACTGACAATGCTGACGTTGAGCAGAGCTTTGGAGACATATGGAGGTGCAGGTGGTCCATCTTTCTAGTGACGGGATGTTTTCAAGAAACAAAGCCTTACTGAATTTCCTGAAGTTAGTGTCTACGTTCATTGAGTCTCAAGGGAAGATTTCTTCGACAGCCAATGCTTTCTCAATTTGAAGTTGTCCTTGGTCAGAGTGCTTAGCTACTTTTAGATTAATGATGTCTCCACCTTCACACTGAGAAGTGGGACTCTGTTCACTCTTTGAGTTGGCAAAACATATGAATAAAACTATAGAAACTTTAAATTTTAAAAAATGATAAGTATTTTTGCTGCTTTTTTTTCTTTTCAGTTCAAAACTGTGCTTTTGGACAACAATATTGGAAAACCTATCCATTTTCAGAGGACCGAACACTGTCACTTTGTGAAAGTCTGTGTTTGTTCATCTCCAGGAGAAACTAATTTCATTTCTTATGATTTGTTTTTGTTTTAACTTTTCTTGAGGAGTTGAAAAAGGGTTTCTGGTGCGGATACAGCAAAATATTTCATGGGCTGTCGGAGAGATGTGTACTGAAGTGTCTTGTGCTGAAGCAGCTTTGGAGGTGGTATGGGGTACCAGTTAATGTTGGTTTGTACTTTTGCTGCCCGTATCCTGAACTTTCCCAGAGCTGCTGTGCAGCAACTCATTGCCTCTTTGAAGTTATGAAAGCACATAAATAAAAGTAAATATGAAATATGAAGTAAGAAGTCTTTATTACACTTACGTGCTATTTTTTAAAGCCTTATTTACCTGAGATCCTGACATTTTCTACCATTATCATTACTTTCTTAAAATATAAACCCTAAATAGTGCAGACAGATTACCAGAAGACCTGAAGGTAATTTAAAGCAGCAAATTTAGAGTGGAAGTTGAAAATTACTTTTTTTTGAGGCAGCTGTTCTAAATGATATGTTCTTAGTCTTCCTTCTCCAAAGGGAAATTCTGTCCTTTCCAGTCATGGCAATAAATAAAGGTGAAAGAACCACCGTGAAAACATTACTGAATTATTAATTTGCCAGAAACAGTGTCTCAGAAGAAAAAAACTCTTCAGGATAGGACTGGAATGTGAAATACTCATTATTCACCAAACACATAAGGATCTGCACAGGTAAGCAATAGAGCTGGGCCCACAAACCTGAGATCAATGAAAGACTTGAACCAGATTTTGAAGAGTACAATTTTTTTTTAAATAAGTGAACTAGTGATTTTTAAAAATAAAATGTATCTAGCTCAAGGTATACCTTAATTATAATTCAAATGGGGAATACTGATGTTATGAAATCAAGCTACTGTAAGGTGTAATGACGTGTATGGTTTAGTTTTGATATGAACAGGAAAAAGTTTCTCTTGCAATGCTTGGCCCAAAGATTTAAGTCTCAATCAGGAACATAACAGAAAACAGTACCTGTTTCTGCAGCCACATATCCTTTAACTTTGGGTATCTCTAAAAGTTAAAGGTACAGAAGAAAGGTGAAATATTAACAGTGGATCGTTTACTATATCATAACAGTTCAATCATCAGTGTTGGAAAGTCAATACTATATTAACTTCAAAATATCCTCTACTTAAGTCCACCGGAATGATGGAAGTTCAGTGGTCCTGGTTTTCTAGCTGTGCATTTGGCTGCTTATGAAACGTATAAAAATGATGTTTTGGTAAGAAATCATTACCTCTGTTCTCCCAAAAGCAGCTGTTTTATGTTATTTCAGGTTTGGTTTCAGAATAGAGTTTACTACAAAGTATATCCTGTAATTTAAAATAATATTGACATAAGGTTGTCAGGTAGGAAAGAGTTTTTTCCTATTGGAAATTCTTTGAATATTTCTCAAGTTGAGTATCAGCAATAACTTCTGAATGTCTGTCAACAGATGACTTCCCAGAAGGTGTTTTTTTTTAGCCCTGACTGCGGTGGAAGTTCATTACCCGAGGTATATAGATTATTTCATCTGTATTCTTCCTGTTGCTGTCTAATTGGCAGCGATAGAATGTTTTAACACCTGGATTAACAAAGGCCTTTGTCTGCCATTTACAGAAGATAAAAGAGGATTTGAACTTTTATAAACTAAATGTATTTTACAGGATGGTAATAGATGAAACTGCAGTACGCTTCCTATTATATAAAATACAGTCAATCTTTGCTAAGAGCTTCAGGGGCTTCCCTCCAGCCCTTCTTCCCTTCCTGTTAAGCAGTCTGGGAGTTTGCCAAGGGAGCTGGGAAATCTGAAAGAGTTTGATCCCCAAACTACTGAACCCCAAACCAATGAAATAATTTTGTAGAAAAAACATAGTACATTAGGCTGTATGTGCCTCCGTGGCAGATACATACATGGTGGCTTCGTTTAAATGCTGTGGGTTTTAGTCTGTGTAGATGTGTGTGATTCCCAATCTGCATTTCTGAAGGCTGGTGTCTTGCTCACATCTGATTCCAGTATTTGTACAGTTCACAGGAATCCTTCAAGGGCTTATTTGCTCTATGTTCATCTGGGATGGAGTGAGTGTACCATGTAAAATAATATGTTAGCTCATAAACTGCATGTACAGCCGTGAGATGTGAGCTTGTTTCACTTTTATCACAGGACCTTGAATCAGACTTGTTCTGCTGCCAAGTCCCTGAACGCCTCCTTGCAATGTGCCTGGAATTCAGTTTTCCGGAGTTGTTGGGTTTTGGTGTATACCTGCGTGTGTTTTCAGGCTCTAGTGCGGGGAACCGATTGCTTCGCAAACGAGAGCCGGGAGGGACGCAGCCAGTGTGACTGGGAAGCCTTTGCATTTTGGGTCCTTCCTAGGGAGCTCGGGGCAGGCCGTGAGGTCCACCGACGTGAGCGAAATACTGCAATCTGTGCTTCGTGGGACAGGCTGAACTGTTCTGGCTTCCTCTGCCCGGTCTTGTAGTTGCTGCTGTGTGGCACATTGTGTTTTGTGGATTTTCTTGGAATCACGGAGGCCTCAGTCCTCCTCTGTGCCACATGAAGTGGCATGATGTGTCCTACCGGACACCGAGCAGCAGAAAGCTGTGGTGGGATGCGGTAGCTCAGAGCGGAGAGGAGAGACACCAACAGCATTCCTTCTTTTCCTGCTCAGCTGCTGAGCTCTCTAGGCAAAAGGATGGCTTCTTCCAGCCTCTGTTCCGGGGAACCGGCTTTAATGAGCGTAGTACACACTGTGCTCCTTTGCGCATGGAGTGGTGATGTCTCAGGAATGTACGTTGAAGAGGTTTAGGAAATTTATGAACTCGACTTACCCACAGTGGACTTAGTGGGATATGTAATTCCTTTTACTGTTACTGTTCACAAAATGACTGCTTTAAGCCACAGCATTTTCTTAAACCTCTAAAAGCTGTCTGTTAATCACGTTATCTTGCTGGTAACGGCTACAATGTTGGACAGCACTGTTGCTGCGAACCTGGTTTTTTTTTTTTGTCTTCTGTCACCGTCTCTGCAACAGCTCATCTGCTGTGACTAGGAAGAATTTTGGACTCTTGCATGCCTCTTGTTTCCTTGACAGAGTGACACTTATCTACTCATAGGTTACTCATTTGCGAGACGATATGAATCATGCTTTGCAACGAGCTGCTGTGTTGTCTCATGTGCTCTGGAGGAGCTAACTTGTTATTCTAGTGCTCTTCATATCCTTATGACAGCTTGTCAGAGAAGAGAAGTTTTGCTTTATTTTCTTTTCCTTTCATCGTTGTTGACTAATTAGTAGCCAAACAGACATAATTTGTTTTTGTTATCAAACTGGTAGTAATTTAAGAGTTGAATGCAGCCCAAAGCTCTGGAACCAAATAATGAAGTTTGGGCATGGTCAGATGAAGACGTGACTTGGAGTACTGGCAGGGTACATCCACAGCAGGACCTGACTGGGAAATTTCCCATCCATGGTGAAGGTTTTTATTTTGTGGACTGACTCAAAGCAATCATGATGGGTTTTGACATGCCACTTTACTGATTCATGATAAACAATTTAAGCTGTCATGCTGTAGAATCAGGGAGATTGGACTGAGGAGACGTTTTGGACCTGACTCTGGTCTCCTTTATTTGTTTAAACAGAAAGGAACTGGTGAAGCAGACTGCTTTTTGTGTTGATCCAACATCCCCTGTAAAAGGGGCTCCGAACTGAAGCTCCTCGGTGGAGGTGTTGTCTCCTAAAGATGAATGGTTGTCAGACAGTGCATTTAAGCTCCATGTGCCTTTCTGGGTGACAGATGAACTGTGTATTTTGCGTGTTTATTTGCACCTGGCTACAAACGGGAAGGCCATTCTCGACCGAGAGACCTGTTTGTCCAAAGGAGTTGAACAGTCATGTGTTTGTGTCATTTGGAGAGTAACTGGTACCCTATCTTTTTCAGCCAGTGATTAATTGCACAGAGCAATAGGTGACACGCAGCCATTTTTCATACCTAACGCAATTCTGGATGGGAAGATGCGTGGCACTCCGCGTCCTGCAACTCCCTGACAAAGCAGCGATGGAGAGCAGACCTTCTTGCTGGCAGGTTTCCCGAACCACCTCGCCTCATGCGAGGAGACTCTATCACCTTCCCACAGTGGGACCAGATGTCCCAACGCAGAATGTAATATTGCAAAGAGGCGAAAAAAAATAGGTAAAAAGCTCTGAGAACTAATCTCTGTTTTGTTGAACAGTTGGAGAGCTCCTGGCCATGGCGTCTCAAACCTGACAAAATTACCCCACAGTCACTGATTTTACATTCCATTTGGCAGTAGAAAATCTTCCAAAGCATTCAAGTTCTGCTTTCCTTCATCAGGAAAATATTTCAGAGTAAGGGATTATTGCATTTGACTCAGACCTGGGAACGATTAGCCATTTTTCTACCAAATTCTTTTAAAAAAGTTTTTCTTGTCTTACTTCCTCCTGGCTGTGTTTGCACAGCACTGGCATGTGTCTGCTTCTACTTTGATGAAGACTTTCTTTCAGAGACTTGTTTAGACTCAGAACTTTCCTACATAATTGTCATTAATGTTAAAAGAAAAGTAATTGGGAATTTCATCTCTGTACATAGAGCTGATTATCCATCCTGGACTGCTGCCTCGGTGACGAGCTTAGACTCTGCAGCCTTAATGTGTGTGTGTATATAAAACATGGGTCTCCCACAAGGTAGCCAGCAAAGTGTATGTTTCCTATGCATTATTTATGGAATTGAAAATGCATTCTCTTAAAAATTATTGTGGAGTGTGCACTTCTTAGTGATGCAGCTAGAAACATTGGGATATCTGACATTTGACAGGACCTGGGACGGGCACTTGCACAGACTTACACCTTACGCAGCCTGTTATAATTCACAATGAGGGTCCTGAAGGCCTTTTAGGAGCTTAGGAAAGACAATTAATAGTTTGTTTATTGGAATTTGAGTTTCAGTAAGGGAAGATTAACAAATAGCTGGGCAAAAATAGATGTATGGCATAGCAATTCGAGAAAAGTGTTCTGTTTTCACAAAAAAAGTGGGGTTTTTTTGTTAGTCTTTTTCATAACTAGATGTACGAATGGTTCTTGCAGATGTAATGGTTTTCCAGGCAGGCTGTGTTTTTCATGTTCACTCATCTTCGTTCAGAGGTGCAAATTTGCCCTTGAAACCCCGTTGTCCCCACATGGTAACTGGAGCACAGAGGTAGGTTCCTGTGCACGTGGGGACTTTCATTGTTCCGAGCACCCTTTTTCATAATAGTGTCCATCCATCCACCCTTCGTCATTTGTACACATCAAAAACCCCAAATCAGGCAGCCCTTTTTTTTGATTTTGATGAAATTTGTGCTCATCCAAGCAGTCTGTTGTTTTCTGTGGCTGTACACAACAGTATGCATGGGCAGTCATCAGTATCTCCCTTACCGCTCTCAACTGTGCGGAGTCAGGTGAATTATGATGCCTTATGGTATTCTCTGCAGCGAGGAACTATTAATACTTTGACTCAACTGTCTTCTTGATTAGCCTGAAAATGTTGGGAGCCAAGATGTAGACTGTGCACTGGCTAATGTATGATTAAGCTCAACCAAGGACAGATTTATATTTGTACTAGCAAATTTAGGGCGTGTTCCCATGCCTGTTGTAGCTATCAGGAGGAGTTTCAGGTGTTGGTCTACAGGCAAATGTATTTGCTCATTAATGATATGCATCATCTAGAAGGGAGGAGAGTGAATTATATAAATTGCTGGCAATCTCCAGCCAGCATTTCCACGTGGGTTTTAAGTGTCTTATTTTACCCTGGGTATTTTATCCCTCCCTACTAAGATGCATGCCTGGAGTGTGCTGTGGATAGCCTACATGCAGATAATGTACACAGTAGGTTTATCGTTTCCAGGTAGCAAAGAGGAATGCATCAGCACATTGGAGACATTAAAATGTATGGTTTCTCTGTGGCCTTTAATGAGGGTTTGCAGGAGTTCCAGTGCTCTACAAAAAATACCTGGGTTTTTCTCCTACTGTATTGCAGTGTCCAAAGACAAAGGAGGAATTTGCTGTACATGCAGATAATGTACACAGTAGGTTTATCGTTTCCAGGTAGCAAAGAGGAATGCATCAGCACATTGGAGACATTAAAATGTATGGTTTCTCTGTGGCCTTTAATGAGGGTTTGCAGGAGTTCCAGTGCTCTACAAAAAATACCTGGGTTTTTCTCCTACTGTATTGCAGCGTCCAAAGACAAAGGAGGAATTTGCTGCGTATGTGTTTTGAGGATACCATATTTAGGATAGTCGCAGTTTTTCACTAGTTTCTTAAACACCCCCAAACATGGAGCTAGGTAAGCTGTTTAGCTATGCATCGTTCCTGTGTTGGTGCCTGAAAGAGGTTAAAGTCCCTGTGTCCACACTTAGCAGCTGAAATCAGTCATAGGTGTGCTTTCCAAAGGCGGCTGCTCTGCCTGGGTTTGGTTTGGTTCCCAGGACTGTGTAAGCTTGCACAAATGTTCTTTTAGATATGACAGTGAATCAGCTTTAGTTGTTTATTTTCTTTTTACATTTATTATCTATAAATGTACTAGCCAGTAGGTTTTCTGGCTGCAGTTAGCGCTGAGATAGGAGGATTGAAAAATGTTGAACATTTTGGATGGGTAATTGTGACTGTTCACCTTAGAAATCTAACTCTCAGATTGTCTTTTCCAGTCAAGGAACAAATACACTGTGTGACTTATGTCTTACCAAATCCAGTTGGGTATCTTTCTTACACAATCAAATACTTGGAAACATGTCACAGACTAGGAAGTATTCACAGAAAGTATTTAATGGCTAATCTCAGGTAATATTCACTGTCTGCTGTGATAAAGTCAAGGCACTCATGAATTGTTCCCAGACAATTTGCAGAAAGAAAAGCATCTGATGTACTTTAGATATTTCTCACCCATCAGTCAGCTCTAGCTACGTCTGGAGGCAAGTCTGGGATAGGATTTCCCTTTATTTTCACATCCGCAAGGTCTGATGCACTGTGGCATACACACCTTTACAGTTCCTCTCTCTCATCGGATAGAGTGCCGCTGTATCTTCCAAGAGTGGTACGTGGTCGGGCTTTAGTCCCCTGAGAAATGGTAGCTCTGGGCTGCCCTTTGCGTCTCGCCTGACTTTCCCATTCCCCCTCTAGTAGCACCGTTTGTTTTGGGACATCTGCTCCCCTGTGGGAAGGTGGCAGGAGGTGACAACACGAGTTCAGTTAATGATTCTAAGTACGTTCAGGCAATCTGCCAGTCTGGAGCGCTCAGCCCTTCTTCTTTTTTTAACTTGTCACGAATTCAAAGTAAAAATATTTTAGTGAAGAGGCTCATCTAGAAGAACAGGACGTTAATTATGGAAGGCAGTTTCTTGGCTATCAGTTGCTGTCCTGCACAGAATAACTTGGCGATTTCTATTTTTGTTGTGCGAAGATGTTTAAGTCTGGAGCTACTGGCTTTGGTTCTTGTGGTTTGTTACAGCTACAACCATTCAGTAACATCTCTAACAAAGAATTTTTGGAGGCTATAGACTAGAGCTGCAGTTTCCTCCTTATTCTTTGCCCATATTAGATGAAGTTTCACCCCATCAGGTCAAATTTTCGAATGTTAGCAGACAGTTTTGTACCCAAGTGTCCAATAGGTTTTATAAGTAGCTACAAGTGCCAGTGGCTACAAGCAAGTCATCCCTATCATGTGATTGATGTTTTGTAATATATAGCAGGCGAATTGACAGCATTTCAGAAATAAGGCCAACATTTGTAGGTTATATGCCAAGATGTGTTGAAATTATGCAAATCCATAGAAAAGGAGAATTCAGGAGGTTTAAAAATCAAGTCTTTTGTATAAATTATCATGGTAGCATTGGACCTGCGTTTGCTGAGTAAGAGACTTTGTGTAACCTAGGGCTCAGTGCGTATAGCATATGCCTCAGCACTTTGGCATAATCTCATTTTGGAGAAGTTTTAATGTACTGAAATTAAGTATGCAAATAGAAACTATGATGGGGGGAATGGGAGAAAGGGGCTTGCCTCATGTTTTTTGGTCTTCAGTGTTTGCTTTGGTCATTTTGCTGTATGTTTTTAAGCCTCGAACTCAAGTCAATCAGCAAAATAACAAACCCTCCTTCACCCCAAGCCAGCCCTTTCCCAAATACTACAGGTGGGGGTTTTTACCCTGGAAGAGGGAGAGAGACCCTGCAATGACCCAAAAAATGTAGTTGTCTACTCTCAATTATACTTGAAAAGAGTTCAGGGATTCCAGTGATGGATGACGGTATACAAATCTCAAGTAGCTTTGTTTAGTGTGTTTTATGATATGATATAGGAGAGATAATTCTTACCCAGTGTCTTTTAAAGGAAATCCTGAGGGTGAATCAATTACCTTTCTTTTCTGAATCAATAGAGATGGGATGTATTGCAGTTACTTTATGCTTTAGCGAGTGCTCAAGCACAAAGGATGGCTGTTGATGATAACCGTTGCAAAGAATGCTGTGCCTTTTTTTTTTTCTTTCTTCTTTTAAGAACACTACAATCCCATTAGTTCACACACTTCATCATTCCTAGTCACAATCTTTTCTAAACAAAGATTTAAGAGCAGGAGGAGGAAGCAAGCTCTCAAAAGGTACAAAGCGCGCACTGAAACATGGCTTGTAGTCCAGACGACAGCACTTCCTCTTCCTGAGGCTCTCCAAACCCTCGGCGCTTGTGAATTTTGCCTCAAGAACGTTCAGATTTAAGAGACGGAGTAAGAGGAAATGGGGTATGAGCTGACACTGTGATGCTAGCTAAGGTTAAATCAAGTAGTTGAGGCTCAGTCGAGGATAACAAGATAGATTTCCTGTATCTCTGATTCTAAAGCAAATACCTTTATGGTTTTTGCAAGATGCTTCTGGGTATCCCAGCAGGCACACTTTTGTCCAAAAAAAGGTAAAATACTGCTGTATGTAAGACCCGATGTTTTAAAATTATGTCCGATAACTTACTGCCTTTATAAACTTCATCATTATACTCTCAAAAGAGTATTAATATGTGTGTATAATATGATTTAGCAAGACTCTATTGTTAGAGCTTCCTGAGTGCAACCCATATGGTAACCTGAGAGTAGTATGAAACCGTAGTAACCCAAAATGAAGCAAGGTCCGTGGCTTAAGTTTTCATAAAAGGTATCTTAAGGCAATTGGGATAGCACTTTCTTTTTTTCCCATTTGGATCTCTCCAGAGATCCAGATAGATCTGAGAGGTCTGTATAGGTCACTCTGCTTATCTGTATCGTTAGAGGGATATCTAAAGAATATGGGGAGACAGGAAAGTGGAAACTAGATGAAAAAGGGAGGCTTCTTAAGCTTCTGCCTTTCTTGCCTGATACCGAGGTCCCCGGAGGGCTAAGGCAGTCTGAGGTGATAGAGAACTGCAATTGGCTTTTCTCTCTAGTTCCCTTGATCAGGGTCTGCTTTCCTTTTCAGGAGCTGAGAAGAAACTAAAGTCACTAAAAAGACAGTAAGGGGACTGACCACATACTGGCTCTGTTGGCTGCTGTTTCTCAAAAGAAGGAAGGCTGTGTCTTAATACAGAAATGAATTTACTTGTAAGAGAGGGTCTTGTTCTGTGGCAGGCATTTCTTTGCATTTTGTGGCTTACATAGCAACGAACTGAAAAGGAAGAGAGTTAAAAATAAGAAAATTTAAAACCGCCTTTTTCAATGAGGAAGAAAGAAAATTATAGAAGCAGATGGGGACAGGTTAGAAGTGTGGGTAAGAGACTTTGACATAGCTTCAGCTTTGTTTCTGTAGAAGAGTTTGCACTGCACCACCTGAAAACTCAGCAGAAGTGGAAAACGGTATGAAAACGGAGGAGTTAGAGAGGACGCCGTACAAAAGTGATGTTCGAATCATTGAAGTGCTGGTTGGGAGGGAAGTCTGGAGGTTTTGAGTCTGACCTCCTGCTTGAAGTGGAATGATGACAAACGCTAGCCAGGTCAGCCATGACTTGGTCAAGCCAAGCCTTGAAATCCTCTGAGGACAGAGATTTGACAGTCTCCCTTGTAATGTGTGCCCATGCTGCTCTCTCAGATGACCAGTTTGAACCTTGCCACCTGGGTTTGTGGCTGTTGCCCCTGTGTTATATTGTCTGCCCATACCAATGAGAATTTGGCTATTATCTTTGTGTTAGATTTTACAGTAGTTGTAGCTACCACTAGATCCACCCTTAGTTTCCAGGCGAACAATTTCATTTCCCTTGGGCTCTCCATGCAGATCTGTTTTGTAGCTCACTGACCCATCCTGATAGCAGTTTCGTGGACCTTTGACAGCTTCCAAGCATCGCTTCTGAACGGGGAGGCCCAAAAGTGAACACGGTATTCCAGGTGTGGCCTCACTGGTGCCAAGTAGAGGGGAGTAGTAACTCCCCAAACTCCTAATGTAGCCCATGTTGTGGTTCCCCTCACTTGTGGTGGGTGTCCACTGTTGGTTTCTATTCAATTTGCTGCACACCGAAACCTCCAGGTGTTTTTCACTAAAGCTGCTGTTCACCCAGGTAATTCCCAGCCTGTGCTTGTGCATGGGATTAATCCGTGGCAGCTGCTAAACTTTGCTCTTCTCTTCCTTGAGGATCATGAGGTTTCTGTTGACTCCATCGTCAAGTTTATCAAAGCCTCTCTGGACTGAAGCTCTGCTTGTTTTGTTGACCTCTCCCCGTAATTTCGTACTGTCCACACGTTTGCTGAGGATGCGTGTTCGATAATCAGTTTTATGCAGAGATCTTTAATGAGTGGGGCATTATGAATGTCCAAGCTTGCAATTTAAAATAGATTCAAGAAATGCCAATGAAGTTTTGTCTGGGAGCTAGAGAGGTAATATTCCGTCTGTGCAAAGACCTTTTTTCTGCCTTGGAATATAACATTCATCTACAGGTAGTTCGATAATAGAAACAGGTTAACAAATTAGGTGGAATTCAGGAAAGAAAGATGATTGTGTCTCAAAGTGAATTTTCTGGGTGAATAACAAAATAGTTTTGATATATTTCATTTTGATTGAAGACCAGTCAGCTTAAAAGGGGCAACTACCAACAAAAATGTTTCAAGGATATTTAAGGTACAGGAAGGGCTTTTTACAGAAGTTATGTACGTGTTAACTACCAAGAGGGATATAAATGAACCCTGTCTCTAAAAGCTGGATCCTAGAACTGCTGCAGTATGCTGAGGAAAGTAGCAACAGATACGGCTGCACCGCAGGGGTATTTTGTGAGTTTGAGATGAACCATGTTCGAGTGCCAGTGCAAGCTCCTAAAACCTTGAAGATCCCCTTAATCACCTAAGGTAAAAATTAAATCTGTACTGTGACTCTGCCTCCATGCACTTTCAGGGGAGATGGAAAGCGCACTGCGTTTCTCCCAAGGTATTTCTGTTTTCTCTTTTGCTGGGAGGGATCCCTTTAGAGAGGAGATCCTGCCAGCTTGCTTTTATGTTGCTTTCCACTGAGTTATTCCCCTTGGTTTCTCCTTGCATTCTTGGAGGAGAGAGAAGCAGCTTTCGTACCTTCAGGGTGTAAAATCTGGCTCTGTTGGGGTGAATGGAAATTTTTCTTTGACTTAAAGGCCATCAGAATTTCACCCTCAGAGTCTGCTTAGGAAAACCAGAGGATTTAATCTGAAGCATTGCACATTACGATGATCATACATAAAAGCACAACGTTAACCTCAATGCCACATACAGAATTATTTCTGAGTGGAAATGAACAAAATTTTATAGAGTAATACTATTTGCAAGGCCTCCTCAGTAAGAGAAAATATTACAGATGATGAAGAGAAATAAGAATTACAGCTTGAACTACCAAAAACCTCTTTTTGACACTGTCTCTTTAATTAGAAAAAATGAGCCTAACCAAGATGTATATCATCATTGATTTTTATAATAAGCTTTTAAAGCAAACATACGTGGTGTCACCGTGCTATTTTATAACATACACTGCTAACCATTTATTCTGTCGTATAACAGTTCACCAGCAGACATATTTTATTATTTTTTCTGTGTAATAAAAAAGATAAAATCAATACCTATTATATGGCATACCTTCAAGGTTAAAAAGTGCTAAATCTTGATGCTAACATCTTTCCTTGTATGCATTAATTTAGGAGCAATATGAATTCAATACAAATACATTTTCTAGCTTAGATCCTACGTATAACAAAGGATTTGGACGTTTGGAAACTACCATGGAGATACCGAGGCTGGACGCTATATTCACGTAGATTGTTACACTTTGCAGGAAATGGTACTATGAAAACCTGAGAAAGCTGGTACGTAGGCCAAATATGATTGGAAGGAAAGATACTGTGCTTTCACATATTTGGATGTAGTTTTTGATCCAACAGAAACTCATCTGGCCTGACAATCGCATGCCAATTAAATGGATTTATAAGGTCAATACAAAAATGGACTAATTTTCCTTAGTTCTGTTGCTGGTAGTCATTTAACAACAATTACGGAGTACAGTTAATTTAATGATGAGAAGCATCAAAACAGAGAAAGTGAAAATGGAAGTGTCAAAGCCATCGGAAGACTTGTCTTTATTAGGTTATAGCTAAGTTATTTGAATGACTGAGTGGGAAGCGATATGATAATGTTGCAACCTATTACAGTGTACTTTGCCAGTGCTTCAAGGGAGCATCAAAAAAAGAAACTCCAACAGTTATCTCTGCTTATTATGAGTTAGATCAAGATCTAATGT
Organism: Cariama cristata; assembly: GCF_000690535.1. NCBI lineage: Eukaryota > Metazoa > Chordata > Aves > Cariamiformes > Cariamidae > Cariama > Cariama cristata. The sequence continues at coordinate 21,132 of NW_009629270.1, read as the reverse complement.
GATTGCAGTAGTAGTAAATGAAGAGGGACACACTATCTCTCTTATTTTATTAAGCATCTAAAGACTTTGGATTTATGATGCAATGATGAGTTTGTGGCAGGTGTAAAGCCAAGTATACTTGTTGGTGATGTAACATGCACAAAATGTGTGCTTAATATGTATTTTGTTCAGTTTCAAAGTAGAAATCTTTCCTATTCATTACTGCTTTTTCACCACTCAGCAGTTAATTGTGTGTTGAGATATTTATGAATATGCAATTACTGTTTGCTGCCTGTGAGCAGTCTTCTCCTGTATGCATGGGAAACAGTTGCACAGAGTTAACATAAGCACTAGCTGAAACTTCCAGTTTATACTAACATCCTTAACATGCAAAATGCAGATGATGCTAGAAATGCCGATGAACAAACTCATGTTTATGGGACAAAATTCTACCCTTGAGTTATAACTGCTGGTGGGCAGGAGGTTTACCTGGATGCCGTCCTGGTGAGGTTCATCACTTGTGTTGTGATGCTTACAGTGAATGAAATAAACTTTAAGTGCTGAAGACAAAAAGAAACAGCTAACACCGAATGCCTCTTATCCTAAGAGTATTCTGTTCCTGTTTGCATCTGGATAATATGCAGTATAAAATTATTAAATGTGGGATTTTTTTTTTCCACTTGGCTTTAGAACTGATCTCAGCAAGTTCGAATAACAGCTTACACCTGGAAACATCTTTTAGTTTACATTCATGAAAAGTTACAGCGTGAAAAGTTCTTTAACGGACTTAGTTGCATGACTTCTTGTTAAAATTTCGCTCTCCTCCCAGCTGACTTGCAGAACCCCCTAGAGCAGCATAGCTCATGTTTTCCAAAGTATTTGTCAGCTGAAACACATCTTCTGAGAAGTGTGACTGGACTCTTGTTCGTAGGATGAATTCACTGACATTGTGGATTTTTTCAGTTTCTTGGACATTGCAGAAGCATCCCCCGTTGTGGCAGATGAGAAAACCTGTTTGGGAATCTCCATGCCAGTTATCAAATCATCACTAATTTCTGACTTTCTTAAAATTATTCACTTACCATTACTATATCTCTTTCTAGTGGCAGAATTTGAAGGAAAAATTCTGTGGGCTACTTAGTATTTGCACCGTTGGGTTTTTTTGAGTGAGCCAAATAATGCATCACAGGCACCTTCTTTTTTCGTACGTTCTACATTGACTGGCCTTTATTTTTAGACGAGTGTTTTCCAGATAAAACTTAGCTTTGTTTGACCTTGGTTTAAAACATCTTGAGATAATTCAGCTTGCTTCTTGCAAAAATTGCAGCGGATGCTAATAATAAAATATAATTTATAAAGAAATACATGGGTTGGGATTTTCTTTTAATAATTTGGTGAGGAACTAGAAGGCTAGCTGATAGATTAATGTCTTACACGCTAAGTATAAGTTGGAGGAGCATTTCACTGGCAAGCTCTAAGCTTCTGGATGCAGAGGATTAGAAGGGAAATGCTCACGCAACCTTAGCAGCATTACAAACAGCAATGCCACAATGAACAGAACAGCCTCATTGCAGCGATCTAAAGCCACTGCTGTTTTCTTTAAGGCAAACATTGTTTTTATGCCCTACAGATAAATCCCATTTTAAGCTTTGATCAAAGCAAATACACTCACTTTGAGGCTTTGGGCAGATGTAAATTGCTTTGTTATACACATGCATTTGCATACATTTGCAAGGAGACAGGGTCTACATGTAATGGTGCCTTTTATTTTTGATAGAGTGCTGAAATTCAAGTAACCAGTGTTTTTCTGCCACTGAGAAGGCAAAAGTTTCTCTGCAAAGGAAATAAATAGCACAAGTGAAGCAATGTGGAGGTATGCACGAAGCTCCGTCATTGCCAGAGCTGTGAGAAGAGGCCACACAGGGCCCTGAACATCAGGAGTTGTTTTATTTTATTTATTTTGCTGTTCTGTGTGGTGAACAAATGTAAATGAAATAGTTCCTAGACAGGGACATTTCTCTTGTTTGGCCACTTCTGGAATGACTGTGCCAATAGTGTATGAAATGTGCAGATTGCCAAAATATTGGGTATCTGTCTTTGTTGCAGACTTCCATTTGTTTTCTTATATATTTCTGTACTTAGCTTCCTGAATTAAATTGGATTAACTTCCTCTCTCTCCCAATTAATGCTGTTAACAGTAATAACAACCATAATGTGTGAACATCTGGCATTTCAGTACACAGTAAGCTTTTAGAAATACCAGATATGAATCTATTGAAATCTGTCTCTATAGTGATTTTCCCAGCGTTTTGTGGCTTAGATGATGAATTCTTCTTTCCTCTCTGGTTTCCTTTCATTATCAAGGTTTGTTAATTCTTTAGATGCCAGGGTTAGATAATTAAATACCCCTTTGTAATTACCGTGGTGCCTGTGGGTTTGAGACCTCTAGCTCATTAGGCACTATGCTGTCCTTCTAAGATATTTGAGGGAAGTACTTTCATACTCATCAAAGATCTCTGTGGCAAATTAAGGTCACGGCTGTCTCTTTGACAGGCTGAAGGCTAAGGTTTTATTTTTTTTTCGTTAGTTACCACTAGGGCAGTTCATATCAGAAACAGCTTTCTGAATCCAAATATTGAAAAGCCAGTTCTTCAAAACTTCTGTGCTTTTCGTAGCAAACACGCTGCCCTTATAAATTACCACTGACTTCTTCGCTACAGTGAACAGAGAGGTTTTGTGGGGCTGCCTGCACTTTCATACACTCGGAGGTGAAGATTGGCCTTACAACATCTTTTATTTTTACCCTGTTGCAGCTCTTGACCATTTTCTGAAGTTTTTTATTATGACTGAACAAAAAATTGGAGCAAACTTCCAATTATTCCCCCTTGTAAATTTTGAGAAGGTGCTGGCTGTCAACTGCAGGTGACAAGTATGAACCTCACACTGGGCTTGCCCTTAGCTCCATTATGTGTCCCAGAGACTTGGGTTGACTTTTTGTTATCCATTTAGATGTCTTTCCGTACCCATCTTTACTTTGTTCAAGCAGTTCTTGTGAATGCGATGAGGCTGGGCTTGCTAATGGGGATTTGGACTACAGTGTGTGAACTCCACGTTCAGTTCATCGTTGCAGTTTTGTTCAGTAAACCTTTGTGTGATTTGATGTCTCTTCACTAAGATGGGAAGAAAAATACTTCACCGTTATAGAAAGATCGTAAAGACTCTGAATACTAAAACGGCAAACGGTGCAGTGTTGCTTGCTTCACAGAAAACAAGCAAATGGAGCCAATGAACTCTAACATGAAAACCCCGGCAATACACTAAGAAGGAGAAATGGGAGATGGATGTGGCTGATTTAGGAAGTAAACCTATTTTTAATCTGGAGAATATTTGGAAAGAAGGAAAAATTCCTTTCCAAACAGAAGGATGGGATGGTAGGGGTACAGTTGTAGCAGATGAAATGGGTTAATTGTTTGTCCCCATCCCCACTCATGGCACATTGTCTCCTCTGCAGTGCCTGCAAGGAATCAGGAAGGTAGACGGGAAGGTGAGCAGATCTGAGACATCTGGAGGAAAACCTGGGTCGAAGCTTGTTTAAAAGCCCCGTGGAGGCACAGTTAATTTTTGTGCGAGGCAGAAGCCAGCTTACGAGCAGCAGAATGTGCTCAGAAGGGAGCCCCAAGATGTTTTTCCCCACTGGAAAATTAATAGAGAGTAGCAGGCTGCTCTTCTGCTGGCTTGAGGCGAGCAATGGGAGGAAGGGCATCCCAAAGCCTGCCGTCACAAGCCTACCAGCACGTAGGGGGGAAAGGATGTCACCACCGATCTGCCAGATGGAGCATGTTAAAGGGCAGCCTGCTGAGCAGAGAAGGCAACAAGCTTGAAAAGCCAAGCACGTTGACGAGTGCACCATCTCCCCTAGGAAAAAATGAAGCTGCAGACAGTGTTTACAGTTGCGTCACACTGATTCATAGAGGCAGAGTTGGGGATACAGGTATAACTTTGATTTATTGGGTTGTATTAGTAAACAACTGCATTTGGTTGTGGCTTGAATCAAAGTGCCAGCTCCCCAACATTAGGGCTGTGCATGAATCTGTGCTTGGAGCCTGGCCGGTTGAGCTGACAGTAAAATTCCCATTGACTAATATGGAGCTCATATTGGAGTCGTTACATTGCAGGAGAGACGTCCGATGGGGCAGAGCACTCCAGCACCCAGGAACTGGGCCTACAGAGATTGAGAAGTACCTGAAGAACAAAGGAAATGCCATCGGGCAAAGCTACATCCAACTATAAATCTCACAAAGAGCATTATAGTGTCGTCTTCTTTTTGTGTCTCCATGATTTTTATTTTTTACCACCCATGAATCCCATAACAGGCATCAGATTAAAAGAAAAGCAGCACATTGTCAACTGTATTTCAAGAGTGCTGTGCCTCACGTGGTCATCTCTGATGATGGGCTTGATCTGTGAACTTTTGTTTCCAAGAATTTCAGCTCTACAGGTATGGTGGCTTTTGCTGACATGGAAGTTGAAGGCCATAAATAACACTCTAATTTGCAAAGTTTTCAGTTTATAGTGCTCTAGTGCATGGGGCTATGAAGCAGATTTTCATAAATCTTCTCTTTTTATCTCATCTGATGGTTTCTTTTTAGATCTTACCCTGCCAGCAATTTTCCACTTTGCTGGACAAATGAATGCATATAGGCAGAACGTCCATGGCAGTTGAAAGGTTAATGGAAGGAAAATGTAGTGACATCAAAGCAAGTTTTATTAAGTGAAGCTTTGATTTTCTCTGTTATTGGCTCTTTTGTAGGAACAAACTTAAATTCTGTATAAAGCACATGAACACAGATTACTCATGAGCAGAAGGCACAAGAGTACAGCAAAGAATATTAATTTGTTGTTTTTCTATAGTTCCTTCCAGCTGAAGGTCACAATGAATGCATTACATTTCAAGTGTCTCTACTCTTACATGTGTGTTAAATATTACCAGTTTCTTACTATAAATAAATAAGAGACTGAAGCAGAGAGTTGCTTGTTTAAAGATGAGAATAAATGTCTAAGGCAGCCCTAGGAAGGGATGTTGGATATTTTGGTTCCCAGCTTTGGTCCTTCCCTAAATGAGAATTTTTTCTTTATAAGGCTACGTCTGTGCAGATACTGGGCACAGCACTCTGTCAGCACTAAACAGATAAATAATAATCATCCGACAGATTCACGGTTGCACCTGACATACCAGATTTATTTGAGAAAACTTCTGCTGCTGGCAAATACTGCTTCCATGTCTGTGTGCCAATTATGGGATAACTACCTTTTGAGAAAAAGAGAAAAGCCTATTGTTTTAAGGGGTTTTCAGAAAATTATACACCTGAAAGGGGTCACTTTCCATTGTGCTTGAACTTCGGGCTGAAAGAATTGGGGTTCTTCAGCCTGGGGAAGAGAAGGCTCTGGAGAGACCTTAGAGCAGCCTTCCAGTACCTAAAGGGGCCTACAAGAGAGCTGGAGAAGGACTTTTCACAAGGGCATGGAGTGATAGGACAGGGGGCAATGGCTTTCGAGTGGAAGAGGGAAGATGTAGATTAGATATCAGGAAGGAAATCCTTCCCGGTGAGGGTGGTGAGGCAGTGGCAGAGGTTGCCCAGAGAAGCTGTGGATGCCCCATCCCTGGAAGTGTTCAAGGCCAGGTTGGATGGGGCTTTGAGCAACCTGGTCTGGTGGGAGGTGTCCCTGCCCATGGCAAGGGAGTTGGAACGAGATCATCTTTAAGGTCCCTTCTAACCAAACCATTCTATGATTCTATGATTTCAGTTATCTTAAAAATACCTGCAACATAAAAAAAAAAAATCCTATAATTTTCTAAATTGCAAGTAGAATTCTTCTCTTTCTTGTGTTTGTCCCACCCGGGTTATCTGCTGTGTCATTAGTACTACAGGAGTTGAAGGCTGGAAAACGTAGAGACAGGTTTCAATTTTAGGCGAAGCTGTACAGTACTTGCATTGTTTCTTTTCATGCAGTGTATGGGGTTCGTCTCAAACACCTGTGATGGTAAGGGTTTCTTGGGCAAGTGAAGGTGAAGAGCAGAGGAAGGATAAGCAAAAACTAGTAAAGGTTTTTAAATATTGGGAGGGTGACTCCCTCTTTCAGTGACTGAAGACTGGTGATTAAAGAAATGTTTAAGGGAGTGAGAGAGCAGGAACTCTGCATACGTTACAAATATAGATTTTTTTTTTTCATTTTTAAAGAAATGCACTTGACCTTTTTGTCAGTAGCTTTATTGAGGGATTTAATCTTGTCTTTTGACATAGAATAATATGAAAATAGAAAATCATTATTGGCACGTACAGTATTTAACAAAAAATGTAAGCAATGTTTTCCATGAATGTTTTCAGTTAACATAATGTATCCATTTCCAACCCTGATGAAGTAATATTGGGTATTATTTTTTACACTATTTTGTGAGGAGGAGAACAACGTTTCTGTTATATCCAGTGGTAGCCTGCAGTACTTCAGTGATGTGGTTCCCTGTAAATGCAGGTTTTGTAGCGATGTACTGGTCCTTTATGGGTCAGATTCCTTTCACCCTCTGTGTTACGGCAACTTCCACTGCAATTCAGGTATATAACTTGGCACATATGGGGTTTATACTCACAGCTTATATCTTGTCCTATGTGGAAATCCACTGTGTCGATATAAGCATATGTATAGCTGATCCCATACTAGGGATGTTATTCCGCTTTAACTGCACCAGTACCATTAAAAAATGGTGATGTAGGGAGGAGAAAAAAAAGGGAGACCCAAAAAAAATGGGAAGACAAAACCAGAAGGATCTGAAATCCCACTGAAAGTCAATAAAGCTTTAGCACAGGAGTTATTTATATCCTTTTGTAAATGTTATCCATTTTTTCTGGGTGCAAAGTGCAGATTCTCAGTGGAAGGCTGGCTGAACACAGTGAATCTTGAGGAGGAGGATGGGAAGAAGATAACAAGGCCACTGGGGAAGGACACAAGGCAATGGAAATTGTCTCAGGCATAGGAGAGTGGCGGGTAAAGAGGCATGAAAAAGGAATTGTAAGAAGGGTAGGCGCCAAGGAGGGGGAGAAGAACTGAGAGGGCTTAGGGGGAAGGAACAAGCCGTCACGCGCTTGGGGATGCTGGCTGGGGAGGAGAAGCCTGGCTGCCCTTTGCCGGCAGTGGGGTCTCAGGAATAACCTCGGTCGTTCTGCTCACACAGTTGTATTTCACATCATTTTAAACCACAAAATTTTAAGGTGGCTGGTATCTGCAGTTTTTAAAGGTGTCTCGTCCGCCAGTTAACCGTATGGCATAGTTTTTGTTGCAAATGAGAGCCAACCTAGTGAGTCCATCTGGGATGGGGTGTTCTGTTGCACAGGTCAGGCCGTGGCACACGCTGGGTCGGGGCATCCCTGAACCGAAGGGCTCTGGGGTCGCAGCCTCGTCAGCCAAGGCTCTGCGGGACCCACACTCCTCCCGCTCTGCCGGCCTTGCTGCTGCCTACACTCAGGTAGGATTTTCACATGGTGGAGGATGGAACAGGGGAGAAGACAAAACAGAAATTTGAAAAGATATATATGAATGGGCAAAAAATTGCCTGCTAGTCTGTTATTTTATTTTAAAAAAATACCTTATATGTATTTATATATATTTGTTTAATCCTTCATAACAAAGAATTCGGCCAGGGATTTTATTCTTGCATTAACACCCCCCCCCCCCCCCCCCCCCTCAAAAATACGCAAGGTCCAGCAGCCTAGAGCCCTGGTTTTTTTGTGGAATAACCCCCCCCCCCCCCTCCCCCGGCCTTAAATTTCGTTTTACTATAAGTGATGGATTGTTTTAAGGCTGCACAGAGTTTCATGGTCAAAATGGAAATGAGTTGAAGAGAACACAGCATAATTAAGAATTCTGCAATTTTACGTCTCAGTTCCCTTATGATAATTGGCCTGCAACATGAAATATTTAAAAACACAATCAAACTGTGTCTGTATACATGAGGATATGTTTGTGTATCTGTATGTTAGCACTGTGCGATGTATTAGTTGCTTGCAACTAATTAGTTGCTAGCTACTCACAGCATCTCTATTTCAGATCCCGTGGGACTCTAAGGAATGTGACCTTATTTTAATGCTTTTCTGTGCTTTGAGAATCCCTCCTTTGTATCTACTACTAGGACGTGGTTTGTTGCTTTAATAACAATAGTGCTTAGCACTCTTTCTAGGTTTAGATCCCAAGGACATCTACAAACTAGACAAACATTATCTCTATTATAAAATCGCATCTCCTACTTTAGAGCTGGCCACTTAAAAACAGAGTGGGCTGATTAATTAATGGGTGTTGCTGGTACCGGGATTACAATAAACTAGGTTGGATGTTAGGAAGAACTTCTTCACTGTAAGAGTTGTTAGGCATTGGAACAGGCTCCCCAGGGAGGTGGTGGACTCACCGTCCCTGGAGGTGTTCAGAAAACATTTAGATGTGACGCTTTGAGACATGGTTTAGTGGGTTTAGCGGGCATGGTGGCATCGGGTATATGGTTGGACTTGATGATCCTTGACGTCTCTTCCAACCATAATGATTCTATGAATCTATGATTCTATGCTGGAAGTGCCAAAGATGGGACTTTGCCCTGGGTCCCACCTGCACGGCTCCAGTGGCTTCCCTCAACTCCTTGTACTCTTCCAGTAGCTTCTTTGCATGCTGCCTGTGGGGGTACCTGCCCCAAAGTGAATGGGCTGCTTGAATAAGGGAGCGCTGTGCTCACTCAGAAAACACAACGGGAAAGGAACTATTTGGAGTACGTCCATTTACACGCAGTGGTGACTTGAGGTAGAGATTGTGGTGTCTGTCCAGACAAGGAGAAAGAAGAGAAAATGGCTCTGCTTCTCAACAAATGATGTGTGTTTCTAGGGGTGTCTGACGGCATAACCATCGTACGAGGTACTGGGGTTTTGCTCTGCTTTCCCTAATGCACTTCTGTCTATGAGGCTGAAGAGAAGTTTGAGCTCACTAGAACAGATTTATTTCCACAATAAAGAACCACATTGATGTTCTTGAGGCCCAGGGAAGTTTGATTAAAGAAGTTCATTAGACTCTGTCTAGAATTTGGTATAACTCTTGGTGCGTAGTTCTTAAATATGCTGAAGTTTGCCAAATCAGTACTTAGCTTGTATTTTTATCAGAATGTTGTTTGTGTTTAGTAGATGATGCAAGATTTTTCCTTTTTTTTTTTATTCAGCACTAGAGCCACATTAAAACTGGAGCTTGTTCAGTGGCTATTTTCTCTTTAAAAGGCCATATAATATAGGATGCAACACTCTGGGATCTTGCCACTTGTGTTATTAAAGATCTCATGGCACTTCTGGCAGGAACTAGGTGGCTGGACTTCGTGTCCTGGCTTATACTCCAGTTTGCACTGGCCAAAATCCAGTATGAATAATTATATTCTGCATGCCTTAATTCCCCCAGTAATTTCAATTAGAGTTAGTATTGTTCTTCGTGCCTGATCCTAAAATGTTGTGTGGTGTTGCTGTGTGATTAAACTATTGCGACATTCCATCCCAGAGGTAGGTAAAATGGTCTTGGCTTCACACTTTGTAAAGCCTTTCCTTGGGATAAATGGGCAAAATAAGCGTAAAAGATTATTACTGTTTATCTGAGAAATATTGATGGCAAGGTTTTCTGCTTGTTTGTTAGTCTTTTTTTTTTACACTAGAGCAAAGACTGTTTGAAACACAAGACATGACGAAGAAAGTATAATTAGGCTTGTTGCTCAAGGTGTTTTAAAGGTTTTAAACCAAATGAAGATAATGTACCTTAATTGCATTTGCATAATGGCCATAGTTGAAATCTGGTCCCTTTTTTTAATGTCTGTGACTTCTTCCACAATGTATGCGAGAGCCAACTTTCTACATGTGGCAAAAAGGAAAATTGAAGCTAAATCTGGATGAAGTTTAGTATGTGAGCGGAGTTCAAATGAAGACGTAGTTGTGCTTAGTGCACAGGGAGGCAGCCATCCTTATTCAAAGTGGTCACGTGTTCGCATTTGGGATTTACCAAGTCCTTGATCTTTGAGATACTGAATGAGCTCATTCCATCTGACTGCACACTCAAATCAAGCCTGAATTGCAGAAGATAAGACCTGCTGCAGAGTGTATACATGGGTTTTTTCCACCCTGCTATTCACCTGGCCCCAAGATGTCACACCTAAGCTGGATTAAAAAAAGCTTTGATGACTAAGAAGCATAAATAATATTACAACAGTCTCCTGGAGTCAGAGGAGTTACTGAACAAGGGCAAATCACATGTATGTTAGTTCCCGAGTGGGGAACTAACCCCGGGGAACTGAGAGTACGTACAACGTACCTTCATGTGCTGTCCCATATCAGCAGAATTGGCATGCTGCTTTTTAAGCCTACAAACCCAACTTGTTCTTGGAAGTAATGTAGATCCTCGGGGAAAAAAAACAATCTTCCTTGCTCCAGAAATTGTCCTTGGTATCAGATGTCAGTAGCTCCCCCTCAAGCAATCTCAGCAAGGCTGAGACAATCGACAGCCATGCATGAGCACATTAAAATACCATGGAAAACACTGTTAACGAAATGAAAATTTGTGGGTGCTGGGTGATATTTTAGAGGAAAAGGTTGCCTTCCTAGGCTGATGGCACAATGGTTTCCTTAAACCGGTGGCTTTTGGGGTTAGTAAGAATCTTTGAAGAGCAGTGTTTTGGGCGGGGTGTTTCTTCTCCCTCTTCTACATTTTCAGATGCTCCTGAGCTGCAGTTTCTCAGCTTTAAATAATTCAGGACTGAAACCGGTGGCCCTTACTAAGACAAAGCTCTTAATTGAAGTAAGTTTTTTTTTCTTGAGCAGATGAGACTTGACTCTGAAATAAAACCTAGGACACTTGATAGGAAACAAGCTTTTTGTTTAAAAAACTCCAACAGTTAAGACACTAGTAATATTGGTAATAACTATTCTTTTGATAAACAAGCGAATGTCCTTCCAACAAGGGCAAAATCACACTAGCTTATGTAGCACTCGGATGCGTCTGTTCCTTCAAATGTTTAGTGTGTTTTTTATTTGGGCAGTATCTGTCAACAGGCTGATTCTATTTTTTGTTGTCGTGATTGCCATGTGAAATGTGTTGGCCATAGCTGATGAAACTCCTTTCGCTGGTGTTTTCCCTTGCTCTGCACTGGGGTGGATTTGGGGTGCCTTGCCACTCGAAGACCTTTATTCTTGGCCGTGGGCTGGGACTCGCTGTTTGCTTTCACGTACGGGTTCTTCTCTTTAGGCATTTCACCGTTCACTCGGTGTTTGTAGAGGGTCAGTAGTTCTCTAGTCCCACGATACTCTTTGTCCACCAAGACTTAAGGGCTGAAAGCAGGGAGCTGTAAGTTGGGAGGGAGTCTTTGGAAACCGTTTGAATTACTTGTTTTAACATGTCAAAATAAGGACTTGTACGAAGATTTCCCTTTTACCAAAATCTCAGCTGCACTCTCAAAATGCAGATGCAGATAGGACGATGACATAGGTAAACTAAATAGAATTATCACAGCGGTGTTTCTCACAGTTGATCTTAATTAACAGAAGCTACACTTCGAAATACGTGTCGCCAACATGCAGTATGTACTAGGGAAGACTGTTCCTGCAGAAGAGAACTGTGCTTGAGCCAATGACATTTTTTCTGAACATTCATATTTGTATCCATATGAGATTTAAATTCCATTTTACTTAAATTTGCAACTTTTAGATCCTCTCTTGATTTGTTTGAAGAGGGGCAAAAGCATTTTGGATAAAGGGAATTTTGTTGTCGTTCCTCCTGTTGATTTTTGGTCTAGTCCCTGGAGCCTATTTTGAGTATGGTCTTTAGTAAATAGCATGGTTTGAGTTCTGCACTTGCGCTAGAGGTGGTCAAAGCATGTTACCCCATGAAAGATTAACATAAGGCATTATCTGTTCTAATGGACGGTTGTGACAACTTTATTTTCGGAAGTGAGTTACACAGAGGGCACGCTGAGATTTGCTGCTTGGTAAGTAATCTGCAGTGTTGATGCTTAAAATGTCTGGATGTTTCTTAAAGAAAATAGTCATTACTGTAGTCGAGACTACAGCTGTAAAATGGAAGATTTCTTCTTAGGTAATTCAGTGGATGCCGAACATGCTCAGGCTCGAGCCCTTAAGTGGAAAATAATATATGATAGTGAATCTATTTTAGAAAGCATCTTTAAAAAAAAACCATTTCTGCATTATTCTTTCAGTTTATAACTATTTCTGGTGTATATCTCATTTGCCAGAGTTATGCCATCTGTTTTCTTTCCACCTTTAATATAATTATATTAGTTACCCATCAGACTTTGAAAGTTTTGAACACTGCCTTGGAAGTGTGTGAAGAAAGTTGAAGTCATTGTCTTTTGGCTTTGAATTCCACAGTTTCTAAGTACAGTATGTCAAAATAGCTGCTTTAAGAAAAAAAACAATTACAACCTTGAAAAGTAAATTGAGTTAATAGTGGTATAGATAATAATCCAACTTCTGTATGCTGCAGATGTGAATTGTCAGAGGAAAAAGAGGATAAAGCAGTATATCATCAATAGGACTAGATCTTAGATGATTTTTTTTTTTGCATAATTTGCATAGTAATGAAAGACAATTATACTCTTAGACTTCATTGTAAGCTCATATGAATCACCTTCAAAATACTTTATAGTACATGTATGGAAAGAAAACCTGTATAATTTTACTGGTGTTTCAGCTTGGCCATGTCAGCCTGACCTTCAATCACAGTCAATTATTCCATTCAAACCAATCAATGAGAACATTATTAGTAACCGTAAGTGATCGCTTATGATAAATCAGTGTGATGTGATTAAATTGTCAGTGTAAATGTACATGATTGCAGCTGGAGGTGCAAGGAAGTGGCCCAAC
>NW_009629270.1:0-8184 GCF_000690535.1 Cariama cristata | reverse complement strand
TACTTAAATCTGTTCTGTAGACATAGGCTTGTGAGTATTTCCAGAAACAAATGTGTGGAAAGGGTAGTGAACACCAGAGATGAGTAGATGCTTTGTTGAAAAAAACTGCATGTGAAACTTAAATATCGGAGAGGAGCAATAGCAACCTACGCTCAAAGTGGCGTGTTTAATTTCTACTCCAGATTAAATTCAGCTCTGCTTCCTGCCATTGATTGCGTGTTCCCACTGCTGTAGTGCAGTTACATTCGTATTTTGCTCTTCTTGAATCTGTACTCAAGCTTGGAGCGACCTACTGATGGAAACCTCTCAAAACCATCATCTGTCCTAGGAGAAGGGCAGAGCCTTTGCCTGAGCTGCAAGGAGGATGTGCTGCCGTGCAACGCAAGCTCTTGCTGAAAGGTTTGGGCAGGGTCTGTGTTTCCCAGGTAGTTTCTCTAAATAGTCAGCAGCCTGAACCCAGATGGAAAATGGGACTGGAGACGATCCAGCTTGACCAGTGCATCTGCGATACGCAGTGCTGAATGCAGTCTTCATATTTTTTCTCGCTTCTTGGAGGTGACAGCAACCATCATCATAACTTCTTCTCTTTCCCAAAGTCTTTTGTCTCAGGACCAAGGGGCTACTGTACTTCCAGTTTGCAGATAGCATACTGGTTTTTCTGGGCCACATCTGTCTTGTTCACAGTTTACAGTGTCAAATCCAGTTTCCGTTTAGCTTCTATCAAGAGACTTTCTTGTCTCCTCTGCCTGCTTGTCAGTCAAATCTTCTGCTCCCTGTGAGAAGCCCAAGTCACTTGAAGAGTAACAGGCTACTCCGAGAAACCATAGAAAAAGAGAATTTTTTTTTTTATCTGCTGGCAAAGGAACACCACTTTTAGGAAGTGCTGTGTGCTGCTTCCATCCTCCTTAGCTGGAAAAGGGTTGCTGAGAAGAGGAACCAACAGACCCAGAGGAGGGATCAAAGGAGAGGAAAGAGAAAGGAGAGCCCTTGGCATTGCTTTTTGTGCATATGTATGGTAGAGGGTGGTAAATGTGGAAAACAATTGTGTTGTGATTATGAAAATCACTGGAAATTTAGTGTAAAACCTTCTTTGGGTTTTTTTGATTGAGCAGTCGTAGGCAGGTCTGGATCCAGTTTAGGATCTATTTTGGTTTCTCCTTCTGAACAAATACTATTTCTGGTGTTTGTCTTGATCAGGATGCATGCCAACCCTCCTGCTGCTCAGCTTCTCACACCCTGCTGAGCTATGGAGTATTGCTCATCTCTGGGAAGGGGTATGGCTTGTCCTGAATCCTCTTACACTTGTAAGACAAAGTGCTAGCCGCCTCAGTTGCCATTTTGTTTATGAAGAGCTGAAATAACAGTAGGACCCTTCCTAAAACACAGTAGTGCACAGCACTGCGGTAGCAGAACCATGCTGTGCAAAGTGGGGATTTCCAAGGGATCGATGCACCAAATACAAGAATTACACCACTGGTGATCTGGGACTGGGTGGGGGGACTGTGTTTTGGGGACAACCAGAAGAAACAGTGACGCTAAAACCCGAGGGACTGTGGTGAGAAAAGAGCCGAGAGAAAATATGTGGGTTACATGCTGGCTGGCAGAAGAGCCATAAGATGGCGTCTTTTGTTTCACTGCTTCTATGCCCATAGAAATAGGGCTTGTAAATAAATAGGATGTGTTAAGGGGACTTTGGAGTTCCTCACGAGATCGTCTTTCTTGCTGGAATTACGTCCGAGATGATTTGATTCAAAAGAGATAACATTACTCTTTGGCACTAGGAAATGACAAGTGCAAGCTCCTCACATGTTAACTAATTTGTCCCGGCAGCACCTCATTTCTCATTCTGCAACGACTGAGGTATTTCCGTGAATGGGCTTTACTCTAGCACCACAGATCCGTCTCGAGTTCCTGGGCCCTGGGTCAAGTCTTTTGCCCGTGCTTTTCCAGCCTTAGAAAACAGACCCCCCAGTTCCACTGACAATTCCCTTTCTTCCAGTAGTCTAGATATCTAACAGAAATGCAGGTGTCTGTCTTTGGACAGTATCAGCTCTGTTTTCATGTTGAACTTAATATTAAACTCCATCTCACTCCGCCTAGCTGCAAGTTTGGTAAAACCTGTTGTGATTCCCACACTTCCCCTGTATTTGCCCAGTGCTTTGTGAGTCGTGAGGAGGAGGTACAAAGTTTTAGTATCATTAAGTGTTTTTTCTGAGGTTTGTGGAAAAGGAAAATCAACACAAGCATTCAGCTGTGTTACAAACTACAATTCCTATCAAAGAGATGACTGTTATATACATTACAAATGTTGAAGCTGAATCTTTGCAGTAAATTTTACCATAGTGAAGAAGACAACTAGATTAGAGATGGAGAGATGGCTTTGCACACCCGATCAGATCAAGCCAGGAATTAATACGCCAAGACTTGATGTTAACTTGATAGTTAAAGCACTGGCCACTTTATTGAATATATTCAAACAGGTTAAAATCGGCCCCAAACTCCCAAATACCATGCACAGAAAGTAAAAAGTGGGTTCGTCACAGGCCCTTCTTCCCTGCGAGCAGTGAGCAGGTGATGTTGAACAAACTTGATAGCCAGCGATGGGCTCCTTGGGGCTGCAGCAAGGCGGGAGAGCAAAGCCTCTGGGCCGGGGAGGTGAAACGGTCCGGGGGGTGCGGCGCTGCTCTGGGCGGTCAGGGGATCCGAGCCCTGGCCCTGGTGATGCCATTGATTTGCTGTGATGTTGAATGCAACTTGGCTTCTTGCTGTCCCTGCTTTCCTGGCTATGAGGAATAGCCTCTGTCAAGAGCTTTGTAGTCTTTACTGGCCGTAAGGGCTAATTATTGCATAATAATTTAATAACTTATTCCAGTTGTTCTGGCTAATAGATACCCATGTAAGAATTTGAGACAGTATGTCAGTTCTTTTGATTGATAAAAGAAAACCCTGGAGTTTTTCAGTGTCATTAGCAAACAGTAGCTTAAAACAGGATTGCCAACTCCACATGGTTTCCTGGTAACTATAGTATTACCGAGATCTCAAAACTGAAAAATCAGTTTAAGAGAGAAATGTCTTTTTCTTAACTTTTTTCAAACACTGCCTTAGCTGGCCTAACACAGCATATATTAATTGGTAAAACTATTTGTTTTCTAATCTTCCTTTGCCTTTCCTGCTCAACGTCTGATTCCCATCGCCGTCACCCGTGTGCGAGTGAGAGGAGTTTGCCTGCAGGAGTTGTTTAAGGGTCTCTCTCTAGATCAGATGTTCTGTCCAAAGCGAGGGCTAACCTTTGCTCCCATGTTTCTTGCGCTCTCACTGTTATCTTGGCTCCGCTCTGCTTTTTTACAAACGTTGCTTCCTGCCATTACTTTTCCTTTTACTACTTGAAACAAAACAAAACAACCTCCCTTACCCAAAGCCCCAGGTTTCACCAGCAGGTATCCTTCTCTGTTCCCTTTTCTTTGCCGTGTTTCACTCCAATTACACGGCAAATGTGGTTTCCCTTTGAAGTTCCCTTGCTGCTTGGCTCTGTATTGACTGTCCCCCATCGTTGTGTATCATCAGCAGATCTGACAAGTTCACAGCTGGTTTCTCCACTCTAGTCGCTGCTGATTAGAAACAAAAAGGGGCCTTATTGAACCTTCCTCCTCTGCTTACCTGCTGACCTGCTCCTACGGCCCCATATTCTCAGCGTTTCTTTTGGAGAGGGTCTCATCTGCGGTTTATCTTTCAATAGGCTTTGGTTACTTCACCGCCAAAAATGAGAGGGAGAAGAGGAATCCTTTCAGCGCTTTCTAGGATTACAGCCCAATTTTGTGTGCGCACACCCTAACATGCACACCCATGCACCCCATCAGTTGGGTCGGGCAAGAAAATTTCCCCTTAGTTTGACAGTTCTTGTAGGACAGGTACCCCATCTCCATCCTTCAGCGCACTGGTAACTGTAGACCTGGAGGTCTTGGAAGAGGTAGGTGATGCTGCTGTGTGGTAGGGAGCTGGAGTGAGCAAGGTGCTCTAGACGAGTGAATATGCACCTTAAATTCACTGTGGGAAAAACCAGACTAGTTACAGCTCTGTAGGATCTTTGAGGAAGGTGCTTTGTCATAGCGGAGGTGCCTACTTGAAGCTTCCTCTGCTTGGCAGATAACATTTAGTACGGGCAACAGAAATGCCTTAATCTCTACGAAGGCTCCCTCTCTCAGAGTGAGAGAATTTATTAATTTTCTGTATTGTTTGGGTTTTAGTTATTTTGCTGAAAGTGTCCACAAGGGGCCAGTCTACTGATTACTTGGGGACGCGGACGCTTCTCCGCGGGGAGCTGGAAGGAGACCCTCCAAACTCTGGGCGTGCGTATGGTACGGCCTCGCAGCTGTTAGCAGGGAAAGCATCCGCTCCTTGCCTGAGCTACATGGAACAACACGCACGGGTCTGAAAGGTTCTCCAAATTATTTTTTAAAGCCACTCGTCTCCTATACCATCTAGCCCTTTCCTTATTGTGTAGCCACTTTGTGGTTTTAATTAATATTATGATTATACAGCAGACGTGCTTCTGTAGCGTCTGTTGCTGTGGCAACTAGACACTTTAATTACGGAGATTAAAACACAAATCAAGGACAATACAGAGTCGTTATGATGATAATTACCGGATTTGAATATTTGTAGGAAACTGGCCGCTTGAGCCACTGAGGTTAATGTGCAAACACGTGTCACTCGGTCTCTTCCAGAGACCTGCGGTCAGGCGGCTGGTTGGGACAGGGAAGGGACAGCATGGAGGGTGCCTTCCTGCTGTCGCCTTCCTGTAAGTGTTTGAGCTGTTGGAATAATTGATACTTTTAGCCTAGGGAGTGACAAATTTGCTCAGCCAGGGTCAAGACCCCAGTCTAGGACTTCGGTTGTTTTATTCTGTTACTTATTTTAAAAGAATTTTTGTTTAATCCTAAAGGAACCATGTTGTCATTTCTTACCAAAATGGAAATGCTGGAGGAAGGATTTTTCGTATTTACTTAAAGGAATCTTGAAAATTCATTTCATGTTTAAAAGTTTAAAATAGAAATATGAGAATTTTTACTTTTTTAGATGATGAGCTGTTTGCTGTTTGGGGGGTTGGAACAGTTTCATATGTTTAATACAAACTTGGGAATATTCTAGTCAATCTCTAGATGCGTTTCTGATTTGGCGAGGGGGGAGGAGGGAAGAAGATTGCTGGAAATAATTAATCTGACTTTAAAATCACCATATAATTTAGGCGTGCAGATCCAGCCCAGAAAGCTTTCATAAGGCTTCAGAATACTCACCAGCCCCAAAATAGCGTTAAAATCCTTGTCTTCAGTTGTTTTTATTTTACAAAAAGAGATATATAGTTTAAGAATCTTTGTGTATTGCTCTTGTCACCTTGTAAATACCTTCTTTCTTGATATGTGAACTTATGTATTCTTTCCACTAGATTTTCTGCTTGCTTGCTTGCATGTTCACTTACTCTTTAAATAGAAGGAACAGAATATGATCTTCCCTTAATTCTTGGCCCAGAGGTCTGTAACAAATCTGTTGTTATCTGGCAGTTCGTAGCTGTCAGTATGCTCATGCAGTGGTCACTGGGAAATGTAAATGCTGCTCCTTTGAATGCAAAGGACCCTGATACTTTGGTCGTACGCTCCCTGATTCTGCCACCGTGCATCCTCCTACATCATTGCCAAATCCCACTTGTCTCATGCTGTCACTCTGGCAGGGAACTGAGAGTCATAATCATATTAGAAACATGGCAGGTTAAACTCGGAGAGGAAAACGAAAAAGGGTCTCTCCAGAAGGATTTCTGACTGTTGAAAAATCCCCGAGTCATCTACTGCCAGCGTTGGTAGACACCAGGGGATTGTCACCTGCGGTGCAGTAAAGGAAAACATTTCTTTTTTGAAAGAATACACCACCATATCCTTCCTTAACTAGGCAGAAATAAGGGGCTACCAGCAGGAGCTAACTATAAACCTACAAAGAGTGACAAATAAACCAAACCGAAGCAATAGACTATACGTGGTTGTTTGCTACTCGTCTCCCTGGAGAGCTGTAGAGATGCTGTGTGCGAAGGTGGAAACAGCAGCGTGTGCACCATCTTCCCTTTCCTGTCACCCTCTCTTGACCTAAAGTCACACCCCCTCCTAAATGCACTCTTGGTTCCAGAGAAAGCTGCGATGAAGCACAGAAAGTGCTTCCCAACCCTCTTCCCTTCCTCCGCACATTTCCCATATGTGGAGGAAGGAAGCCGTATCTCTAATTGTTACTCTAATGTTTGTCCTCTTAGGGAAACGAGCTGTGTCCCGTGGGGAATTTCACTATATATTTTCCCTACGTATTTTTCCCTATGTATTTAAAGGAAGACTTTAAGGAGCACAACTGAATTTCGATAACAGTGGTCTGTGTAGGGGAGTGGGTACCTGCCTACTTGGAGCAGGTGAAACAAGAGCTCCTCAAGCCGTGCAGTGCAACTTTATTTTGTACAGGTTATTTCATTTTCAGATATCTCCAGCTACAGTGTAGAATTACACAACAGAAAGTATGTGGTCTAAATTAGAGCAGAGTACAGGCATGGAGTGGTGCATAAATTAAAACAATAAATAACTGAAAGAAGAAGAGAGCTTGCAAGGTAGGAACAAAGAAAATCCGTGTGTTCATATTAGGTTTCATAAAACATGGTATCACTAAGCCGAAGAGATAAAAGGTCATTTGACTGTATGGCAGAACCCGGAAGGAAACGTCCTATGGGTAGAACAGTGGTGGGAAGCTTCATCTGTTTCCTTTGTCTCCTTGTTGATGGGAAGTTGACCAAGGTAGAGATAGCTGAGAGGTTTCCAAAATGCTAAAAGACGTTCAGTCCTACAGCTTGGGCTCGTGCTAATGATCACGTTACCTCTTGTCATCTGAGCAGAAGCTTTTAGCCTGCAGCAAAACCAAAATAATTCATCTTAGTTTCAATTTGCGGTGAAAAAAGTCCAGTGTGCTTCTGGTGTCTCGGTACATGGGCAGTGACTGGTTTCTGTGTGCACAGGTGATGCAGTTCTTGCTCATTTTTAATGAGTGAACTACCAGCTTTTAAAATCTCATAATCCAGGACAATGAGATGAAGAGGGTTGTACGGTTTAATTTTGAAAGGGAGATAGTTTTGAACCAGAGCATGTTAAAGGAAGAGGGGTGCTGTGGAACAGCCTGATGACTGCGGTGAGGCTAGGCTTCTTGGTGAATTGAGCATCTACAGGAATATCAGTGCAACTAGACCGTGGGAAGGCCCTGGAACAATAAATATAAATACCAGACTCAAAACAAGACTAATGTACAGAGTAAGGATGCAGCAGATGTGCTATTGAAGTAATTACATACAGGGCTTTCCAAAATAATGTCCCAGAAATAGCTTTTTTTATTCCTTACGTGAGTTTTCTACAGCATACTGTCTTCTATACTGGCTGCAGTGAGCTGTTGGCATCGCAGCATCCTTGGCTCTGGGACTTTCAGAGTACACCGGTGCTTTCTGTTTGCTGAGAGGAGCTGGTAATACACAAGTCCTGAGGGACCGTTCCTTAGATTGTCCATACAGTGCCTTAGTTTCTAAGTGTAATGGATCACTAATCATACTGGTGACATTAGACCAATTAATAATAGAAAAACCACTAAAATGTTGCGTTCCTCTGAACTTAATAGAGGCTTTGTCAAATACTTTAGTAATGCTGGGATTTCATCCTTATTGTTTAAACATTTAAAACATCTGAATTGCAGTTAAAATTGTGTTAGCTAAATGCTTAACTAATCCAGATATTTAAGATCAGCAGGTGTATGTTCCTGTGGATGCACACTGTATATGTAAATGCCTATAGTTACTCAACAGGTTTCTTATGTGTGTATCCACATCTGCCTACAATAGATCCTTTGTAAGGTGGGTTGACCCTGGCTGGACACCAGGTGCCCACCAAAGCCGCTCTGTCACTCCCCCTCCTCACCTGGACAGGGGAGAGAAAATATAACAAAAGGCTCTTGGCTTAAGATAAGGGCGGGGAGAGATCACTCACCAATTACCATCACATCCAAAATGGACTCGGCTTGGGGAAATTAGTTTAATTTATTGCTAATCAAATCAGAGTCAGATAATGAGAAATAAAACCAAATCTTAAATCCACCTTCCTTCCACCCCTCCCTTCTTCCCGG
>NW_009629269.1:25470-31827 GCF_000690535.1 Cariama cristata | reverse complement strand
AACATCGTCTGTCTTGAAATAAGACACCAGCTTTGGACAAAAGATAAAAGATTTTCCAGCTGCCTAAATGCGCACGTCATCCCGCTTTTCCTGGATCCAGAGCTAGCGGTCAAGACTCTGCTCACGGTTACGTTGATGTAAATACAATGTCGCTTATCTAAAGTTATTGGCTTTAAAGCGTGGGTTCTGGCTGGATTATCGACAGCTGGCACTAAAAAAAAAGCAAAGGGCTCTCAGTGCATGGCAAGTTCAGGGACTTCATTTTTTCGGGACAGTTTAGAGCTCAGGGCTATCGGCTCTCCCGGTTTTAGAGCGTGGCTGGATTTCTGTGCAAGCCCTGGCTCTTGGAGCCGCACGACTGTGTGGGAATTGCAGCTTTCTGGTTTTTCTTTTTGAGTAAGCTTGAACCCTTTGTGTTTACGGAAGAAATGTGAACTTTTAACAGGTCAGAAACTAGGAGCCAAATCAGCAGAGCATGTTTATAAAGCAGAACGGATGGTTTTCAACCAGTCCTGTGGCCGTAATTCAGTTTTTTCAGGGCTTGTGATTGGCAACGGGATGGCATTTCCTCCTCTGCCGGCAAAATGGCTTTCCCACCCACTCCATCACATGCCAGGCCAGTCTGACCTGATCTTTCTGGGAATGGGAAAGGGAAGGAAAAAAAACAAAACACACCACCACCACTGTTTTCCTGTTGTATTCCCGGCTCCAGGACCAGCACTTGGAGCAGCTGGACCTCCAGGCATTGCCCCCATCCCCGAGGGAGCAGGACACCTGAGCCTTGCTCCCCGGGGATTTCACAGGATGGGAACGCCCCCTCATCCAGCTGTGCTGACTTGGTCTTTCTGCCTTTCCTCTCATCCTGTTTTGCTGAATCACCCCTTTCACAAGCCTCTGGAGCTCTTTGTTGATCCAGGGAAGGAAATGGGAGCCCCAGCCCGGCCAGCTGAGAGGGGCGGGAGGCTCTGCCAGGCTTCCCCACGCTCCCCCTGCTCTTCAAAGGCTGCTGCTGGGAGAAAGGGCCGTGATAACGGGAAAGCCATTTCACATCCCCGTCTCCGGTGGGGATTCCCAGAGGGTTGCGGTGGAGGGATGTTGGTTTAGGGAGGACAGCCCTGCCAGCAGCAAGGAGCTGCTCAGTACAGGGACCTTGGACCTGCTGGGTTGATTGACAGCTGTCAACTCCACATCTGGGTCACCCAGCCCAATAACTTCAGCGGCTCTGGCTGTCTCTCACCTGACATTTAGTGCTTGCAGCATCCTGTTCAGTGCACAGCATTTGGGAAAAGGCATCTTTGCAGCCGTGCCTCAGCCTGGCTGGCTCCTGCCTGGATTTTGCCGGCATCTCAGGAAACCCCAGTGTAAGGGGGACACTGGTGAAGTTAAAGGACAGAGCAGACCCAGGGAGAAAGGAGCCAGGCTAGTGACCGTCAGAAGATCATGCCCTAGAGCATCCTTCCAGCGTGGGAAAGGGGGGCAGAAGAACATAGCTCCCTGGCTCAGGGCTGGGAAGAGGATTTGGATGCTGCAGTAAGTGGCTTGGCAAGGTGGGCTTCCAGCCTGGTGTCCCCAGCTACTAGCTGAGCCCCACGGCTGGAAGGATTTCTCCTGTCCCAGCCCCAGCTTTGCTTGTCTGCACAGCAAAGCAAGACCCTTTCTGTCAGCTCAGTTTCTCTCCTGTCCGGGAGAGCTTCTTGCTGCTGTGTCTCTGATGAGCTGAGCTGCGTCAGGTCTCAGCCAGCATGGAGGCAGGCGGGCTGGCCAGCTTCTTGGGTCTGTCTTGCAGCTGGGTTGTCTGTCTTCCCTCCAGACATTTCACCCCAGGCCCACGAAGAAGCAGGCAGCAAGGGGGAGGGTCATCCAAGGAAAAGTGTCCTGAGGGACTGCCAGCCTGCTCCAAGACAAGCTTAAGCAACTGGGAAAATCCTGGAAAAATAATGCGATGACTGAGAGGAGGCAAAACCCCGATCAACCCTAAGGTCGGAGGCAGCCAAAGAATTGGCCGTGGCCTGGCTTGTCTGCAGCAGCTGTCGAAATACAAAGAAGGGGAAAAACAAGCCCATCTTTGACACGGCTTGTCCCGTCTCCCACCCTGTGACTGAAGACACGACTTGTTTTTCTGGGACAGAGGAAAATTTAGGAGTCTCCCAAGCAGCGAGTGCCTAGGGTGCTCCCAACTGCCAAGTGGATGGATGGAGTTTTTCTGGAGAGGCACTGGAAACACCGAGATCGTGGCTTCCAGCACTGCCGGCCGGCAGAAGCACAGCACAGCCTGCAAGGGAACACCGAGGGGCCGGAGTGCGACCGGCCGTGCCGCTGCCCCGTGCGGGGTGAAGGCTGAGGTCCGAGATGGTGGGGAGCACCAGGGATGCAGGACAAAAGCTGCCAAGATGGATGCGGGTCTGAGCTTTGTAGAATGCATGGAGCTGAAAATACTGCATCTTGGTTGACTAATAAAAAAAGCCATCTTGCTTTACAAAGGCTCATTGCAAACATCTGCGGGGTATGGAGTTCCAAAAAGGGGAAGAAACCTCTCCCTGTTGGAGCAGCTCCTAGGGAGAGGATGCACAGAGAAATTGGGGTGCTCAGGGTTACAAACCCAGCGAGTGATGGATCTGCAGGGCTCACCTTGCAATAAAAAAAAAAGGAAGGGGGAGCAAGAGGGGGCATGACAACCAGCTGGGAGGAACCAAGAATAAATGTATGGCTTTGCAAAAAACTATCGTGGCAATTAGAAGTGCTTTAAGCTTTTTGAAGGAGAAAGAAGAGGTAAGTAAAACACCCCAGGGCTGGATTGCAGGGTAGCACAGACAGCACCAAGCTGGGGATCTACTGCAGAGGTGCTGGGGGCCGAGCAAAGCCCGGTGTGTCAGGAGCCGGGCATAAAGGCCAGCGGGGAAAAGCAGCTGGGCAAGGAGCCTTGGAGGTAAGTGATGGGGGAAGCTACTTCTGCTGGGTGCCGGAGCACCCAGTGCTCGTCCCGGTGTCCAGAGGGTGGGGGCTTGGACCCACAGCAAGGCTGAGCTGCCCAGGTGCTCGTGCTGGCTTTGCCTGCCTTCGTGCGCACCCGTGGCTGCATTCAGCTGGCTAAGGAAGAAATGGTGTCCTGTGCTGAGGTGTCCTCTGCAGCATTTTTGACCAGGTACCAAGCATCTACAGCCCAGATTTGGCCTTGCTTTTGTGTTCCAGCCCTGGGGTTTGCAGGGTGTAAACCACAGCCCTGGATGAGACCCACTCTGGTGGCATCACCAACCGCTAAGACAAAGGACAAAGCACCTGAGGAGTCACATCCCGAGGTGGCTAGATGGAGGTCACAGCGGGCTCCTTCCCCGTTGGGTGTGAGTGCCTGATGACCTGACCGTGGGCTGGGGGGGTTTGGTGGCCACCGCTTGCCCCGGGCTCCCCGTGAGCCCCACCAGGGTCAGCAGCCGGTGTGGTGCGGTGCCAGCCCACCCTTCTTGGGGACCACAGCTGTGCCTGGCCACCCACAATAGCTGCTTTCAGTCCAATTTCATCAAGGGGTAGAGCTCTCAGAAATATTAAGCTGCTGGAAAACAGGCTTCCTTCCTTAGCTGATTTGTTACAGCCTTTAGGAAAGTGCCCATATTGGGCCCAGGACCTCGTGTCCAGGCTGTGCTTGGTGCCGTATGGGCACGGGGGGGGTGATCTCTGTGCCTCCCACTGCCGTCAACCTTACCAGCATGGCACAGCTGGGGAAACTGAGGCACGGGGAGGTGATGGGGCTTGCCTGGGAATGAGGTGTGGCATTTCTGCAGATCAACCCATCAGTTGTGACCAACCTGGGTGGTTTGGATCCTTCTTCTCAGGGACTGAAGAGGTCCTAAGCAGCCACCCTCCAGCTTTGGTGCTTCCCTGTTCTCATGGAGCAGCATCAGCTCCACAAGTGATGGGTGGGAGAGCCCTGCGGGCACACCAGCAGAAAAGCCTTCATCCCCAAACTGCTACTGGCTCCTGTGCAGACCAGAAGCCGCAGCCATTCCATCCAGATCACTCCAAAACTCAGCACAGAGGGTGCTGGGGAATCACCTTCACAGCAGGGCAGGGGGTCGCAGGGCAGGGCCCACACCAGCCACATCCCTGCCCTTGGGTGGTCACAGCCCGGTGGGAGCCAATGCACTTTTTGGGGGACACAAAAGAACCCCACCACCTCAGTTTCTCACCTGAGTCCACCTGGCTATTCCTGTGTTGCTTCTCCACTGCTGTCAGGCCCACTGAGATCTGGAGAGCCTCAATTTTCTTAAAGCCTCTGCCTTTTTGTGCTTTTCTTTCTACTCGTGCTCTCTTTTCTTATCCCACCGGAGATAACACAGGGCAGAGGAGCCCCTGGGGCTCTGCCACCTACTCCCTCCCTTTATGTATTGTTAAGACTTCACTGTAGGCTTTGGTGGTGCTTCCATAAAATGATGCTCTGTGCTTCTTTGTGTCCTAAAGCAGAGGCGAGAAGAAAAAAAAAAAAGGGGGGGGGGGATATAAAACAACCAACCCCAAAAGGCAGAAAGCCACAATGATGGAGGTAGAGAGATGAAACAGGGCAGCAGGGAGGGGATGCAGGGTGGGTCCCCACGCCCCGGGACTTTGTGGGGCAGGGAGGGCTGGAGGTTGGGAGAAGGGGAGGGAAAGCCACCTCCCTGTGGGGACGGGTCTGCAGAGCCCCCAGGGCTGCACCCAGGGGTGCTGAGGGTGGGTGCAGCCAGCGCTGTTTCCCTGCTTGCCTAGGGACACAGGCTGGCTTGTGCAAAAGGTCCCAGTGTCCCAGTCCTGGGTTGCACAGTGAAATAAACCGACCCAAATTCACTCTTCCAGAGTTTGCAGTTATTGAGGGACAGCTAAAATTACCCCTCAAAATCCCCCAAAACCTTGGGTTCTGGTGAAGGGTTCTAGTTCCTCCCCACAAGCACCACACACCAGTGCCTTCCACATTCCACCTGGCCAAGGTGCACCCAATCTTACATCCAGGAGCAATTAAGTGAGCAACACAGCAATTATCACCCTCCCCACCCCTTGTGGTCCTTGGTCCATATGGCCCTATAGCAATCCATATAGCCCTATGGAGGAGGGAGAAATTACCATCTGGCATAGGCTCCCTAGCAAGATACTTCCCACTCTGGACTGTCCTCAGCCTGGCCACAGCTGCGTGAGGATGCTCTCCAGCCATTGCAAGGCAGCTTTTAAAGGGCAGATCTATCCCAGAGCTGCACGCTCAGCCTCTGTGAGCACCTTTCCCTGGGGTCCTGAGAGCTGGGGCTTTATATAGTTTGTGCCCTGAGGGGTTAAACGCTGGGAGATCTGGTCTGGAAAATGAAAGAAGGACTGTCTTTGGAAATTCCAGCCTGGTGGGTCTGGCTGCAGTGACCTTACGGGATGGTGGGTTAGAGAAGGAGGGAGGAAGGGTCTCCATCAGGGCAAAGCAGTTGGCAGCTCTGCTGGAGCAAACCAGCCGGTTGCAGGGAGCCAAAGCTGCTCCGTACAGGTGTCAGCTGCCTCCCCAGATCCCCCCTCCGGCCCCCCGGGAGCCCTCATAGGCTCAGCTGGAGGCACGGTGTGGGGACCGGGTGCTGTTTGGGAGGCTGGGCCCTCCCCTTGCTCAGGTGAGAGGAAGGAAGAGGTGAGGAGAGGAGGAGCTGAGGGTGAGCTGGTGTTACTGCCTGTAAAGAGCAGCCCTTGGGGGTTCTGGGCTGGTTGCCCCAAAGTTGAGGAGGTGCTGAGGTTCTGCGGCTGCCCAGGTAATGGGGAAGGTCCTGGGCAGTGATGGATGGGGAGCGTGGATGGGCAGGGTGGGCAGGGTGTGCTGCTCGTGGGGTGGCCTGGTTTGCTGCTGTCTAGGAGCAGAGCAGGCTGGTGTTAGCAAAATACGTAGCTTATTTTGGGAGGCTTTTTAGCTGGAGGGGTTGATGTGAGCAAAGGGAGTTATTTGGTCCCTTCGCCCTCTGCAAGAGCTGCGTGGTGAAGGGCTGTGATCCTGCTGTTTCGGGGGCTGATGGGTGGGGATGCTCCCTTCCTCTGTAGGGTTTACTTGTTGAATGTGGCTTGGTGTCCTTGGGATGGCTTTGAAAACCCTTTCTCCTGCCCTCTCCCCCTATTAATCTCTCTCCAGGGTGTAACTTATTCCTCATCTCCCTAAAGGACCTGCTCCATCCGTGGCGGGGCTGTGGGGAGAAGGCTGAGCCTCTTCTCTCTGTTCCCTGCCCTCCTCCAGCTGTGCTGGGTGAAGCCCACAGGGAGTTAAACCAAAAACCGAACCAAAGCCGTCCTCCTCCCGCTGCCCCAAGCAGTGTTGGGGCTGAGCGTGTCCCCAGCAAACCGCAGGTAGAAGTCTGGGGAGGGGGCAGCTGCCCC
>NW_009629269.1:24785-25072 GCF_000690535.1 Cariama cristata | reverse complement strand
GTCCTCCTCCCGCTGCCCCGAGCAGTGTTGGGGCTGAGCGTGTCCCCAGCAAACCGCAGGTAGAAGTCTGGGGAGGGGGCAGCTGCCCATTGAGGCACCTGGGGTGTGAAGTCCTGGGGGGGGGATGATGGCACAAGGTGCTCAGCAGGGTGTTTTGCTGGGGGGCTGCACCGCTCTGTGAAGCCCTTGCACCCTGCATTCACCATGAAGTTGCTGCTCAGTGTGGGGTTATTCCTGGGG
Source organism: Cariama cristata (assembly GCF_000690535.1). Lineage (NCBI taxonomy): Eukaryota > Metazoa > Chordata > Aves > Cariamiformes > Cariamidae > Cariama > Cariama cristata. The sequence goes on along the minus strand of NW_009629269.1, from coordinate 24,832 downwards.
ACTTTTTCCAAGCCCCCATGCTAAATCCCATGGGCTACACAGCTTTA
>NW_009629269.1:12667-24714 GCF_000690535.1 Cariama cristata | reverse complement strand
CTGGGAGCCCATCAGCGCTGCCCTGGGAGTATCGGGGCCAGCCCGATTGTTTCTCCTCTCCAAAAATCTGCCCGCTTTGCAGCGAGGAGCTCTCTCCTCTTTGCTGCCAGGCCCTGCGGCACAGCAGGGAAGGCAGCTGGAGGGCTGCCCACCCCGGCAGCGATGCCCAGGAAAGCTGGGCTCAGCAGGTTGATGGGTGGCCCTGTGACCCTGGCCCCGCTGCAGCAGAGCTGATGGAGGCACCGAAGCTTCGGGAGCCGGCTGGCGCTTCCCTGCCAACCCCCTGCATCCCGCCGGGGAGGATCTGGGCTTTGGGCTTATTCCCAGATGTCGGGGAGAGGCGAGGGGGGGACGGGACATGGAGCGGGGACCGTGTCTCCCCGTGCAGACGGCCTTCCAGGAGGGATGTCTGGGAACGGGACGGGGCTGAGCTTGTGCAAAATGGATCGGAGAGGCTGGGTGTCTGCTGGGGCAGAGGGCTCGTCGGGTTGCTCATGCTTGTCCTCGTCCCTTTGGGTAAGGAACCGACTCTCACTGGGTGCCCCTTGGGTTGGGTGAGCGCTAGGGGCTGTGCTGAGAGCCCTCGGGGACACCGTGCCATCGACTGATAGTGGTGCTGGCACAAGAGGTTTCTTTTAGTTCATCTGTGGTCCTTCTGAAGTGGTCATCCTGTGCCCTCGGCCTCTCCTTGGGGCAAGGTGGGGTGCAGAGCTGGCAGCTCGGGAAGCTGGGCTCAGCCTCTGTGGTTCCCAGGCTCCGACGTGATGTGCTGACACCAAGACCATTGTCCTGCTGATGCTGCTGTCCTGCTGATACCGAGTGCTGAGCAAACAGAGCAAGGGGCTCCTCTGGCCCAGGGACCAACACCCAGCATCCCGACACAGATCTGCAAGAAAATACGCCCAGGATTTCAAAGCCTTGACCAGGAGGCAGCTGTCAGCGGTGGGTTGCAGAAAGTGGAGCTGCGTGTCACCTCGTGTGGCTGGAGGCATGGCTGTGCCCCAGCATGGACCACACAAATCTCTGGCTTTGTAGCCATGCCTCTGCTCCAGCACAGCAGAGGGGAATTGTCTCCACTCCGGGAGCGAGCAGCTGGAGGACGTGAGCGGGCAAGGGGCTGAGCAGGAAGCAGGCAAGGCTTTCCTTCCACGTGTTCTTGCTAATGAAAACCAGGAGCCGTGCAACCTCGGAGTGCAGCAGTGCCTTGTGAAAACTGCATTGCAGAGTTGTCCGGGTGTCCTTTGGGCAGCACGGCACCTTTGCTGGGATTCCCTGGGAAGCTGGATGATGGTGGCAGGGCCAAGACATGGGGAGTAAGGAGTTCTGGCTCTAACAAGGGCCACGTCTGGCCGATTTGGCAATGCCTAGGTGGGATGCCTTCCCCCCCCGATCAGGAAATGTTGGGTCTGGACTATGTTCAAAGTGAGCGTGTGGTGTACGCAGAAGCTCCTTGGACTCCCCACCTTTCTGCCCTGAGCTGGTAGTTTTGGGGGTTTTTTGGTTTTTTTGGTTTTTTTAAGGATAGTGCAGGGCAGGAGGTCTCCTGCCAACCAAATTCTTATTTGAACAGGATGTTGACAGCTGGACTGCAAAGTGTTGCTGTGATGTGGTATTTGCCCTCTCAAAGGGCAAATGTGATGGTGCATCCAATGGCAAAGGCATCTCTCCTCCAAGGCAGATGCAATAACTAGTGCTCTGGCTTCTGTCCTGTTTTCTGGTGCTCACAGAGGCCCTGGCTGATCTTTACCAAGGCCCTTGATGTGTTTGCCTCAGTTTCCCTAGAGACCTACCTGGCCTGATGGGACTGTGTTTGCAGTTGTGAAATGACCCTCCTAGTGCAAACTCCCATTGCATTTAGCTGCTGGAGCCCCCTTCACCCTACCTGATTCTGTTTCTGTCTCTCACTTACAGTCTCAAACAATGAACTATGTGGGGCAGCTTGCTGAGACAGTCTTCGTCACGATGAAGGAGCTGTACCGGGGTCTGAACCCCGCCACCCTGACGGGCTGCATTGATGTGGTGGTGGTGAGGCAGCCCGATAACTCCTTCCAGTGCTCCCCATTTCACGTCCGCTTTGGGAAGCTGGGTGTGCTGCGCTCCAAGGAGAAGGTGGTAAGCGGTGTCTGCCCTGGGACTGTGCTTCCTCTCTGGTGTCTCCAGACCTAGGATCTTCCATAACCCATAGGTTATGGAGGAATTTTGTTTGAGGGGATTGGGACCCCTGCTGAAAGGCGTGCTTGCCAATTTTTGGAGGGGGTGCTCCTGAATGGAACGCATCTTCTTCCAGGGAGGTCTGTGCTTCCCAGGAAAACTGGGAGAGGTCCCTTGCCTCAAAGGCTGGGTGGCTGTCAGCCCTGTGAGCAACCCCAACCCGTCCCTTCCCTGGGGAAGTGCCTTCCTCTGCACCGACGGGGAGTGGGTTCAGATGGACAGTCTTCTTCTGCCCCTTCCTAGGTTGACATTGAAATCAATGGGGAGCCTGTGGACCTGCACATGAAGCTGGGTGACAATGGAGAGGCCTTCTTTGTCCAGGAGTCGGAGGAGAATGAGGTTGGTGATGAAGAGGTGCTGCTGGTCTGTGTCCTGCTGTGACCACCTGGAAGTGCAGGGTTGAGGGGGAAGGACCAGGTTTGGACTGCTCTTCTTCCCCAGGGTGACTCTGTTATCCCCTTTTATGTGTCCGGAAAGGTTCCTACTCAAAGGACCTTGCAACCAGTGTGGAAGATCTGGGCAGTGGAGCACCCTGAGGGAGCATTAGATCAAATATCTACATCCCAGACTGGCCTCCATCAATGGGCATGGCTGCTGGCCAGCCAGGCAGATATCTCGGAGGACCTTGTGACAGGGATAAGAGTGATCCAGATGCTGTGGCAGGCTGCCTGCTCTGCTGGGAAGCGGGATGAGACTAGTTGTGGCTTCTAGAAATCTTGGCAGCTTTCTCCTGGCTCACTTGTGGTCGCTGCTAGCTTGGGCTGGGTTTGAGATCAGGGAGAGAGCTCTGGAGCCGAATTTCATCTGCAGCCTTTGTAGTTCTGGTCTTGTGGTGCCACCTCCTGCCTGCCTCTCCTTGCCCACGTTAAAGATGACTTTAACTTGTGGCTGGATAGCCCTACTTTCTTTTTTTTATTCGCATGTTGTGTGTACAAAACCTTTCCTTTTAGGCCTAGCCACAAAACCACTCCCAAATTGAGGGCTCACTGGTGTTGGTTGTGCTGGTGGTATCTTGCATAGACGAGAGCCATGAGCTGCCAGGCTGGAAAGGAGGGTGCTGGAGCTGATGGGCTCTTCCCGTCCCTGTTGCAGGGCAGCATCCCCTCCCGCCTCTGCACATCCCCCATCCCCACGGAGCAGAGCCCGGAGGATGCTGCTCAGCCCTTTCATGGGCAGGAGGCCTCCAGCACTGAAGTGACCTCGCACAAGAGGAGGAGGCGCAGGAGAAAGCCCAAGCAGAAGGAGATTTCAGAGTCCGAGTTAGAAGGCTGTGAGGAGACCAGGAGCGAGATGTCCATGGAGGAGCCATGCAAGCTGCCAGCCCCAAGGTAAACTGTGTGGTCTGGGCAGGGCGATGCAGTGGGTCGAGCCTGTAGGTTCACTTGGTGATGCCCAGCAGTACTGAAACATGGGGAAAGTGTTTCCAAGCTGGACCACAACCTCGTGTGGAGTAGGAAGCCAGTGGAAATGGTGAAGTTTGGTATTGCCAGCTTTCCAGGAGAGGAGGCTGGTGCCCGAGAGTAGCATAACTGACCTCTTTCCTCCTTTGCAGTGATTCACTGTATTTCTCCTTCGTTGATCTCCCTGAAGAAGAAACTGGGTCATTGCAGTCCCCAGAGATGCACCCATACTCTGACGGGGAGCTGGCCTCCGCGGACAGGTAACCAGCAGAGCCAAGGCAATCTGCTCGGCTTTGGTGAGGGCAGGGGACGTGCCTTTGTGGCTGGGAAGGTGGTAAGGAAAAGGGACTTGGGGGTGTCAGGAGAGGAGGGTTTTCCTGGCCTGATATGGTGTGGCTGGAGGAAAGCTCAGAGCCCATGAGGGACCCTTCTGGCCATGGTCACAGACACGAGAAGCCTGCGTGCACGTGGCTCTCCTGCCTCTGCTGCTGGACAACCGATGGCACAGCACTTTGCTGCCTTGGGCCTCAGCTTCCCGTGGGTCTTGCTCATTTGTAAGTGATGGTCTTATGGGGCAGAACTGACTCTATAGGAAACCAACCTTACAGGGCTCTTGGCCCTAAATGTCCTTGCAGTGACAGGAAAGCATGGGGCTGTAGAGTAGATGAGGTCCCATATTGCCTTCTCTTCTTCTAGCCCCACCCTGAGCCATCCATCTTCTCCCAAAAGTGACTCTGAACTGGAGATCAGACCCCAGGAGAGTTTTGCTCTAGGGGCTGAATCCCGCATGCAGTGGACCTGGGGAAGGCTCCCTCGGGTGAGTCCCTGCTCTTGCTTTTCTCTAGCAGCTGGTGGGAGGGGGGTATCTGAAAGGCTCGCAGAAAGTGGAGGGGGCTGTGGCCAGGCAGCCTTAGAGGAGTTGTCCTCTTCTGCCTGGTGCTTTGGGCAATTTCCCATCCTCAAACCTGTTCTTCTGCTTTCCTTGAGGTGAATAAATCGGAACGAGTTGAACCGGCCAAGTCCCCAAAGACCATTGCTACTGCAGCAACCACTGTCTCTGCGACACTGGTCCCAGTGGATGAAGCAACCCATCTTGTCGACACCTCTGAAGGTCTGGGAGGAGGACCAAGCCCAGCAGGACCTCAGGGCATACCTTGTTCCTCTGTCGTGTCTGTTGTTGAGCCAACACCCGTACCCTGGCATGGGAACAGCATCCCCAGTGCTGTGGGGACAGAGAACTTGGAGGCCTCCTCAGCCCCACAAGAGAAACAGGAGGGAGGGAGGAGTGCTGTGCCAGAGGTTCAGCCAGATGTGGAGCCCTTTGAGGGAGCTGCTGCTCCAAGGCAGGTGGGCTTGGAAGGCCCCGAGCCCCAGCTGGAAAGGCAGAGGATAGAAGGTAAGTGGGTGACTGGTGCTGCTGGAAGCAGTGTTGGAGCCTGCAGATGTATCTGACTTGGATGGGAAGCTGGGTGGTTCATGCGGTGTAACTCCTCCATGACCGCCCTGGGCGTTCAAGGTGTGACGTGTTTGCTTTGCTCTCTCCATGTGCTACCAGCTCCTTTGCTTTGAAGAGACATTCCTCAGGTTTCCTCCTTTCTGTGACCACCCAGCTCCCCAGGAAGGCTTTCTTGCCTTATGTTTCCTGAAGCCCATCCTTGGATGTCTCTACATTTGCATGCTTGGAGACTTCTCAGCAGTGTAGACTATGCCTTAACCTGAAGTGTCTGGCAGCACCTAGCCTGACTTGTGTCTTCACGCCAAGTCAGGTGGAAAACCACAGAGCGAAGCATGCATATGTCTCCCTTGGTAGTGTATTTAAGGATTTTACATCGTTACCTGTCCTAACTGACCTTGCTCTTCCAGCTAACATAAATTCAGAACAAAATTGTCTCCCTGAAGAAGAGATGCTTGGGATTCCTCATTGTATGAAGAGGGAGATCACAGTGTTATCTTCCACGGTGCTAACTTCAAACACCACCTTCAGATTGTCATAGCAGAATATTGGCAGGACTTTGGCCTGTCCTTTGTGTCCTCTTGGCAAGTAGTCTCACGCCAGTGCAGGTATCTTGAGGTACTTCTGTTGCTATTGACTTAAGGCAGCTTTTCAAGTAGGGAAGGAGATGCCCTCTTTATATGATATACGAATATGTTAGAGCAAAGTGCTGTTAGCTTTCTCGATAGATGCTGAGACGGTTGGAAAGGTGATTCAGCTGAGCCCTCTCCCTTCTGTCTGTGCATTGAGGATCCACCAAAAGAAGTCCTCACTTGGGTCCCAGTGACGTCTACCTGGAAGACCTCTCCAACCTGGATGAGGAGCAGGTGGCTCTCTATTTCCCCAGGAGGTATGGGTTGTCCCAGTTGGCCAAGCTCAGCCCTTCTTGAGCAATTCCCTTGCAGCAAAGGATGGAGGTATGTCTAAAGGTATTGCCTGATGTTGCCGCTGTTTCTTCTCTTGCTGGTAGTGACACAGAGCAGAGTTCAAAGACTGTGTCAGACCCCAGCAACCCTCTGTGTGTCCAGCTGCCATCCGACTTGCCCTCCGACAGCCCTGCGGACTCCGACTCAGATTTGATGCCGGCAATTGCCCTGTCACTGTGCGGAGGCTTGTGGGGCAGCAGGCAGATCTCTCGTGGTAGGTGGGAGGGGAGGGGGAATCTGCTGTCCTGGCATCCATTATGTACACCATTGGCATGACACAGCCTCTGTCCCACCAGAGAAGTTCATGGAGCACATGGTCTCCTACCAGCAGTTTGCTGAGAATCCGGGAATCGTTGATGACCCAAACCTGGTGATATTGATCAACAAGAAGTGAGTGGCCTGCTCTTCCTCCTACTTCATCCCAAGATGACCAATGTGGCCCCTTTATCCCTACAGAAACACTCCTGTAGGAGTGTCGCTCCATCCCAGACAATGATTATACTGCAGTTGTGGGAGGGGACCTTCTGGCCATGCTGCAAGATGGCGATCTGGAAACAGCCCTCGCTCCAGGAGTGATGATGTTCCCATCCCTCTTGCTTCTTCCAGGTATTACAGCTGGGCAGTGGCTGCTCCCATGGTCCTGTCCCTGCAGGCTTTCCAGAGGAACATTCCCGAGGTCAGTGGCACAACACGTTTACTGGCCGTGCTTCTCAGCAGGGCTTGAAGAGTGCAGTGGGGCTGCAAGAAGCCAAGCTGCTCATCTGGGGCTTTGCGAGCAGTCTGGGGCAGAGCTGAACATCGCTCCAGCCCACAAACCCTGAGGTCTGTCCTTTCCCACAGAGGGACCTCGGAGTGGCTTTTAGATACCTGGGTACTACTGATGACCAGAGAGCTGAGGTTTCCTTGTCAAAGATCTCCTATTCTGGTCGTTGTATCTGCGCAAGGCTGGCCAGAGTGAAGGGCTCTGGTGGTCTGGAGGATTTGGGACTGTGAGAGCCCACTCCAGGGCTCTGTAGACCTGGCTGGGGTTGTATGGAACAAGGCATCCAGATTTTTTATTTTTTCCCAAGATGCATGAAAGGAACAGGTCATTGTATCCTTCACCCCAAAACCATCTCGGCTCACAGTGGCAGGAGTCACATCCTGTCCTGTGAACAATTTTGCAAAGGAAACCCTGCCTGGATGAGGGTCTCCTTAGCCTGTCGGCAGCTGAGCCTCCCTGGGCTGAGGACTGACTTCATCCCATGTTCTGCCACATTAACAGAGCACCATTGACCAACTGGTGAAGGAGAAGATGCCCAAGAAAGGCAGCAGGTGGTGGTTCTCCTGGAGGAGGAGAGAATTCCCAGCAGAGGAGGTATGTTTGCAGCAATGGCAGTGCCGACCGTGTCCCCAGGGGACAGGTGTCATTCTGGTGGCTGGCAGGGTCCTGGGGGTGGCCTGAGGGACCTGTTGGCAAGGTGACTTCTGAAGGTTGCTGCTGTCCCCTGGGGTCTGTTAATGCCTGAGCAGCAGGACAATGCCTGGTACTGCGGTAACATGGACCTTGCAATGGTGAGACCTCTTGCCACGTGCCCTTCATGCCACATCCCAGGCATCACGTGTGCTTGCTGGTCTCCTTGCTCCACCACAGCACCAGGTTGTGGTTCCTCTCCCATGGGGTAGTATCCTCATGAAGGCAGGGGGATGCATTGCCACTTCTCTGGTGTCTCTGCTCCAAGTGGCAGGAGAGCGAAGCAGCCCCTGCTCCTGCCCTTGGCATTGAGGTGCCAGTGTCACCACTCTCTCTCTGCAGCAGCAGTCGAGGCCTGGGAAAGCCAACGTGGGGATGCTGCAGCCGGACTCTGCTCAGCAGAGGTGAGTGCCTTCCTCCCAGCTGCCCTCAGGAGTCTGTGCATGCCTTCGCCTCCTAAATGACAAATTATTCCCAAGTCTATATAATATATGAGGGCAGAAAGCTCTGTTAAGGCTCTGGCTGATCCCGGTCCAGCCAAACTCCTCCATGGCTGCTTCCTGGTGGATGAGTTGTCCTGGGTCTCCTCCAGATCTCCCCTGGTGCTCATGGGGAAAGCCATGGTCTGCCGAGTAAAGCCAACATGCTCTTCCCTTCTTTGTATAGGCAGGAGGAAGAGGGGATATAATATATGAGGGCAGAAAGCTCTGTTAAGGCTCTGGCTGATCCCGGTCCAGCCAAACTCCTCCATGGCTGCTTCCTGGTGGATGAGTTGTCCTGGGTCTCCTCCAGATCTCCCCTGGTGCTCATGGGGAAAGCCATGGTCTGCCGAGTAAAGCCAACATGCTCTTCCCTTCTTTGTATAGGCAGGAGGAAGAGGGGTCGTCCAGTGATGATGAGCCCCTGCACCCTGGGGACAGGTTAGCAATGGATGCCCCTGCACAGAAATCTCTGCCAACCTACAAGAAATCTCTTCGGCTCTCCTCTGAACAAATCGTATGTACTTTACTCCTCCTCCACTGCCTGCTTCTGTGTGTAGGGGTGAGACAACCCTTAAACAGGGATTTCTCTACTCCTGAACTCATGTTTTTATAGGGCATCCAAGTCTTTTGCCCTGGGCAGCCACCCTGTAGAGGCTTGGGGTCTCTGGTCTGGCCAGGTGGCAGTCTGGCCTCTAGGAAGGCTTGGACTGGTGTGAATCGGTGCTGGTGTACTGCTTTTGTTCCCCCTCTGCCACAGGGAAAGCTGAATCTGCAGGATGGCCCCAACGAGGTGGCATTCAGTGTGACGACTCAGTACCAGGGCACGTGCCGCTGTGAGGCCACCATCTACCTGTGGAACTGGGACGATAAGGTGGTGATCTCAGACATCGATGGCACCATCACCAAGTAAAGGGTCTTTCTCCCACCCTACATCCCTGCTCCTTGCCCCGTTAGGGGAAAGTGTCCTTTCAAGGCTTGCGAAAGCAGGCAGGAGGGACAACGAACTCCATCGTGGTGGGGGTGGGTATGCACCAGGTTGGATCAGGCTTGGTTGGTCTCTTTTTTCCTTCTAGGTCGGATGCTCTTGGGCACATCTTGCCACATCTGGGAAAAGACTGGACTCATCATGGGATTGCTAAGCTCTTCCACAAAATCCACCTGTAGGTATTGGATCAACTGAGGCCAAGGGGAAGTGGGAGGATGATGGAGGAGAGGCTGACTGGGAGCCAGAGTCAGGGCTCCTTACTCATTGATAATGCTGGCCAAAATAGCCTAATTTTCTGCTCTCAGTGATGGTTGATGCTTTCTGTGCTGTCTGGATGATGTTGGGGAGGTGAAAGCAGGGGGGGAAAAGCAGGGGGCCTCCCCTGGGAGCTGGGAGCAGATGCTTGCGTTGCCTTCCCTGGGAGGAGTGAGTGTCAGTGGGAGCTTTGCCGGGGAGATGTAGCTGAGCACTGAAGGAGATGAAATCACACAAAATTACACCCGAGAGGCCGCAGGCACAGCCGAACACCTCTGCATTGCTGTGCAGCAATGGCATCGGGGTCCACCCAGCTCTGCCAGGCCAGTGGATGGGTGCCAGTTGCCACTCTGGGTGCCCAAGGGACTGACGCACCCTGGGGTGCTATGCTGGCCCCACATCTGGCAGAGGTTGGCAGTGGGTCCCCACGGAGCCTGGCCTTCAGCTCCATCCTTGGCACCCGTGGCCACTAAGAGGCACTGTGGCCCCACGGATGGCTGGTCCCGGCCGTGGGAGTGGGGGGGAGTACATGGGGCTCCCACTCCACGGGTGGGTGCTGCTGGGCTGGGGCTGCCCTCGCTGACACCTCGGGTGCCTTCTGCCACCTCGGATCCCGCGAGAACCCCGTACCACCTCTGTCCGAGCTGCCCATCCCACCGTGGGGGTCTGCAGGGGCTGTGTCCAGCTCCCCACAAGCCGGGGGCAGCCCGGTGTGACAGAGGTGCTGGCCTGGGGGTCCCGCCTGGGTGCACGGGTACCACCGAGCAGCAAAGGCTGCTTTGTAGCCAGGACGGGTGTGCGGCTGCTGGGAAGGGCCTGGAGGGTGATACGGGGTCCCCCTCCAGCGCTGCTCCCCAGCAGTGAGGCAGATGGGGATCTGTTTTAGCCTGAATCTCGGGGTGAGTGCGTCATGTTGTTTGCGAAGCCACCTTGGTTGCTGAAGGGAGTGAACAGGGTTTGGAGTTAGGCCAAGTATTCAGCCTCATCCTCCCTCTTCCTCCTCTGCCCGGGAGGACACCTTGTCCAGGGCACAGCTGAGGGCTTCCCTGTGCTCTCTCTAGGAATGGCTACAAGTTCCTCTACTGCTCAGCCAGAGCGATCGGCGTGGCACACATCACCAAAGGCTACCTCAAATGGGTCAACGAGCAAGGCTGTGCCCTCCCCAAGGGTCCCATCCTGCTCGCCCCCAGCAGCCTCTTCTCTGCCTTCCACAGGTACTGCGTCCTCTCCTCCTCCTCAGCCCTGCACCTCCCGTGTCCCTGGGGTCGCACCCCCCTTCCCCAGCTCGATGCTGAGGGATGTCACAGCCTTAAACTGCTTCTGGCGCCCCCAGCAGCCTCTTCTCTGCCTTCCACAGGTACCGCGTCCTCTCCTCCTCCTCCCCAGCCCTGCACCTCCTGTGTCCGTGGGGTTGCACCCCCCTTCCCCAACTCGATGCTGAGGGATGTCACAGCCTTAAACTGCTTCTGGCCTCCTCGGTGCAGGATGCCTTTCATGGGAGGCAGCAGGGGAACTGCCTGCCCTTCCTTGGAGCTTCATGGTGAAGCTCCTGATGCACAAAACTTCCCTTGCCCTTCACATCACTTCTCTGAGCCGCGGACAGCCTGGCTGCCCACAGTCCTGGCCAACTGATGCCACTCTGACCTCTGCTCTGTGCATGTCTCTTGTGCTGCAAGGGAGGTGATTGAGAAGAAGCCAGAGGTGTTCAAGATCGCCTGCTTGATGGACATCCAAAACCTGTTTGCCACAAAACTGCCCTTCTATGCAGCCTTTGGGAACAGAGCTAACGTGAGTGGGTCTCCTGGGGAGGAGGGAGGGCTCAGGCTGGGGCGGTGGTGGTGATGGTGCCTTCCTGCAGCTCTCATGCCTCGCTGACCTTCCTTGGGCAGGACGTCTACGCCTACAAGCAAGTGGGCCTGCCGGAGAGCCGCATATTCACGGTCAACCCCAAGGGAGAACTGATCCAGGAGCTCATGAAGAACCACAAGTCAACGTAAGCGACGTGCTTGTCCCTCAGCATCTTTGGGTTAACCTGGCTTTAACCCAGAGAAGCATCTCGTAGGGTAGAAAAGCAAACAAAACCTCAATGACCCCAATGCAGCTTCTTTCTTACCCCCCGTAGGTACGAGCGGCTGTCGGAGCTGGTGGAGCTCATCTTCCCTCCCCTGGGACAGAGTGGGAGCATCGCTCTGGTGTGCCCAGAGTTCAGCCACTTTACCTACTGGAGACCTCCACTGCCTGCTGTTGACCTGGATGCCTTCTCCTGACCCTGTTACCGGTGGAGACCTGACCCAGAGCTCTCCTGTGCATCTTCTGCCAGGCCTGGATGCTCCAGATGCATCTCCTCCTCCTTGTTTGCTGCTCAGGCATTTTGTACGTCTAATACGGGTCATGTTCTGCACTAGAAACACCCCTTCTCAGGGGGCCAGAGCGGGGTAAGAGGGAGCTCTGACTCCACAAAAACTCCATTTCCTAAACTAAAATTCCTCTAAGCTGGGTCTCTTCTTAATGTTGTTAACATCTTTAAAGCCTGGCTCTTTTTTTAAAGGTGGTGGTGAGTCACTGTCTTATTTATTGATGAGCCTCTGGCATAGCTATTGCTACCTCCAGTATGACCAGTGTTCCCAGACAGTCTGGCTACCTGCAGTTTGGTAGCTGATGGAGTGAAACTGTCCTGTGGCTTTACAACTCGTTAAGGTGGATGGAAGCTGTTGGGGTTTTGAGTGTTTTGAGCAGTAATTAATAAATATTGCCTTAATCTAGGCTGCCTCTTGTCTCTTGTAGCCCTGTGCATGGAAGTGGGGGCCAGGCTCCGTGTCCTTTGACAAACGTGGTTGGGTTTG
>NW_009629269.1:9391-12636 GCF_000690535.1 Cariama cristata | reverse complement strand
GAAGTGCCCTGCTAAGGGGGTCTGGTCTTGGAGATGGGGGCAGGACCTACAGCTTCCTCAGCCTGTGGAGCCACTCCACTAGACAAGGACTGTATTTTTAATTTCTTTTTTTAGTTTAATTACTTTTTTCCCACCTACTACCAAATTGATTTAATTCCAAAACTGATTTCGTACAAGAAAGCAAGCCCTGGCTTTATGTGTGTGTGCACGGGGGTGAATCTCTCCCCTGCCGGCAGCCGTCCACAATTCTGTGCTGGGGCAGGAGCTCAGTCCTGTGCCCCCCCTGTACTGGGGCATTCAAGGAAAGCTCAGCTGTCCTAAAGCAGGGTTGGGCTGGGACACAACCAGCCTGTCCCCATGTTGGGCAGGGGACTTCTCTGAAACCTGGCTGCCAGCAGTGTGGTGAGTTCATCCAGCCTGGTGTCCCTGCTCCGGGAGCTCTCGGCTGCAACTACATAAAATAAACCAAACCAAACAGAAGGGGCAGGAGCACTGCTGGGCTCCTTCTTCCAGTCTGGCATCCACCTTCTCCTTCCCTGACCACGGTGCGCGAGTGTAAATCATCTCCTTCCACTCCGCCTGCCTCCGTGCTTCAACCTGAGCTCTGCTCTTCTGAAAGCCACACAAGTCATTTTGATCCTGGAAACCTCAGCAAGAAATACTTTATTATTTTTTTTTTTTTCCTTTTACAGTCAAAACAATTTTTCAGCTTTTAAAATCAGAACAAATTTACAATGTTTTAAAAACAATAAACCACAGCCTTTTAACAGTCATCAACTGCCTTAGACAGCTGCCCCTGCAAGGACAACAGCACAGGCACCATCTCCTTCCCTCTGCAGGCAAAAAAAAAAAAAATAAAAATTTAAAAAATGCCCTGTTTTGTACAAAGTTCCTTTCACTTTTTAAACATGAATAGCTGAGAACTGAAATACAAACTGTCTTGTAGCTTCAAGTGATGAGTCAGGAATAGTCTAAACATAGCACCATTTTCTGGAAGGTCAGACTTCTTCCTTGTCCTAGGTCTGTTACGGCCAGTCCCGGCTCCCTCCGTGCTGGAGGAAGCTGTTGCTGTTTAGCTGCTTTCTAACCCAGGCCTGGCCTGGGCAGGGCTAAGCCTGGCCCTTGGCTTAATTTTCTCTTTGGTTGCTGCAGCTCTTTTTCTCCCTGTTGTGAGAGGATGGGGAGGGGGCTCAGGCAGGATGCCTCTGGGGGGTGAGGGCTCCACACCCCGTCACAAAGTACCAAGGGCTAGCTTGAGAACCCTTCCATGGGCTGGGGGAGAAAAAAACAGGTTTTGTTGTCTAAAAGCAAGTTTTGCAGGATGCTCGTAGGCAGTTGGATGTTGCTCCTCAGCTGGAGAAGTGTCTCTTATAGCGTAGCTCCGAATCGGCAAAGCCCAGAGCAGCCAGAGTGGATTCTGGTGCTGTGAGCATCCCGCAGCCTGCGAACCGGTGGGGCTAAGCGAGGGGTGGGAGGCCAGGTCCCCTCTCCCTGCACATACTGCTGATGGCCCACGCTCCTCTGGCAGGGGAAAGAGCTTTTACCACATCAGGGTGACACGACGTGGCCAACTGGACTTGGTGATCCCTGTGGGTCCTCCCCAGTCTGGAAGCATCTGTTTGAGGGAGCTCATCCAGTTTTTATGGAGGAGAAAATGTACCCAGATGTATCTCTGCTGGGAGTTGCTGCTGCTTTGTGCTGGTCAGAGCACAGAGCTGCTCCTTTGAGGGGTGCGGAGGGGACCAGGGAGGGAATGGTGGTGCAGAAGACCAGAGACAGCCTGCTGAGGGTGATGGGCACCGGGTGGGAGTTGAAGGCTAGCTGATGTGGAAGGGTCCGTGAGCTGCAACGCCGAGCTGATAGGAAAATATGTTCCTCTGCTATAAAGTGCCAGAGCTGGTCAGCTGGAGGCTTTTTAATTTCCTCTTCATCCTTTCCGGTAACGAAGTCCCTGTTGGCTGAGAAGCAGAGGACACCCAAGCTGGGTTCCCCAGGGAGGTGGGTTTTGTGTGCAACAGCCGCACGGTCCAGGCACCTGCTCCCTAGGGCAAGGCTGGAGTTGCTCAGGAACATGTACAACCTTTTCCAGCCTGCCTGTTCATGGGAAACCAGCCAAGTCAGGTAAATCATTCAGGTTTTTCATTCCCAGGCTGAGCCGAGGAGAGGTCTCAAGGGGGTCTTCCCAAAGGTGCCCTGCCTTGCTGCCCATCGGTGCGGGTCCCCAGGGCTGTTGGCATGCCAGCGGGCTCAGAGGGATGTGAGGAGGACACAGGCTCCTGCTCCCACGCTGCTGCACCGGGAAAACCTCACAGCCTGGAGCAGCTGCAGCTCTCCTGCCCCACGACGAGGTGAGGGAAACCACGTTCACAGTTTAAGCAATAAAACAGGAGAGAACCAGAGCTGGAGGACAGGAATGCTCCATGCCCAGCTTGGTCTCTGCAGAGACCTACGGACACATGTCTCTTTGGGGAAGACACAAGTTTTCCATAACCTTTCACGTCAGTCCCAGGTGTAACCAGAGAGCACAGCAAAGTGGGATTGCAAAGCACGGCAGCCCCGAGGGACCCTCTCCAAATGCTGCTGCGGCAGGTTTTAGCTGCTCAGTGTGGTTCTTCGAAATACAGCGAGGGACAAGGGGGCAGCAAGAGGAAACTCTGCAATCAGATGAGCACCATGACAGTGGATTGTTCAAAGATGATAGCCATACACATACCGTATATATATATATATGCATATGTGTGTTTTCCTAATGCATATCCTCATATGCTCCGTAAGGCATGTGCGTTTGCATGGAGGAGTGAGCAGTATAAATGGATTTACCGTACACGGGGAGGGCTGCCGTCTCAGAGAGGGGAAGGCAGCTCCCAGGGAGACGTGTGAATACGTGTGTTCTTCGAAATCCGCAGTTCCTGTGGTGAGTTTTGTTCCCTGTAAGGAGCCCTGGCTCTGCTCAGTCCCTGGATTAAGACGCAGGTGGTCTTTAGGTCAGAGAAACTCTATTCCTCAATTGATAACTACAGGGTGTTATTCTTCAAGAAGCGATAAATCCACAAAAATAAAATTAAAAAAAAAAACAAAACCAAACAAATGTTCCCTCCTCCAGTTTCCTCCTGAATTGTCCTTCTGGGGTCATCAGCCCAGGAGCCAAATCAACGCCCCCGGCCAGGAGGCACAGACACCGCTGCACCAGGGCCGGGACAGCTGCTGAGCATCGGGAGGTGAGTACCGTAACGGCAGAGTTACAG
>NW_009629269.1:0-9279 GCF_000690535.1 Cariama cristata | reverse complement strand
GCGAGTTCCGTAACGGCAGAGTTACAGAAAAGTGGGGCTGACAAGATCTTAAAAAAAAAAAAAAAAAAAAGGTTTGTAGCAGCTTTTAATTTATCTTTTCATTAAAAAAAATTATCCCAAGAACTGTTGTCACATTGGAGCGAGTCTGTGTGATATAAGTTAATCCTGTCCTTCACGGGGAGAAGGAAGAAGGGGGTGGTAGCACGGCTAATGCTGCTTCCCCTCCGCCTGCTCTTCCAAGTGGGCAACCTGCTCCGCCAGCTCAGAGACCTTGGCTTGACAGTCAAGCAGGTTGTCCTTCAGTCCCGTTATTTCCTGAGAATGGGCAGCCAGGGTCCCGTTCATGTGGTCCATATAGTCCCACAGACTGCCCGTGTGTTTCTCCAGTTCATCCCTGATGCCATCCAGGCTTCCCGTGACGGCACCCAGCCTGCCGCAGACGCTCTCCACCCGGGCCACCCGGTCATCAAAGTGAGCAATCTCCTGCTGCAGGTCGTGGGCCACGTTCTTGCAGGAGCTCAGGTCACTGACGATCCTGGCTTTGAGTCGCTCCAAGTCTCCCTTGAGGTTCAGGACACGTCGGTTGCTGAAGAAGAGCTGGGAGCCTTGGTCGTTGACTTTCTCCTGGATGGAGTGGACCTCATCCTCGATCTTCCGCTCGTGCTCATCCAGCGAGGAGTTGATGTGTGTCATGGTGTCCGAGTACTGGGAGACAGAGTCCTTCAGCCCTGTCAGAGACTTGCTCACGGTGTTCAGGTTGATCTTTAGCAAGGTGATCTCCCCTTGCAAAGCCCCCGATGCTTCCTCCTCGATTCGCCGCTGGATCTCCAGTATGGTGGCATTCAGCTTGCGCAGGAGATCGTAATTGCTGTCCATCCGGAGGAGCAGGTCCTGGTTCTTGTTCTGGCAGTCTTCAATCTCTGTCCGGAAGGTCTCGACATCTTTGGAGGCAGAGGTGCAGCCCAGGGAACAAGTGCTCTCCAGCGTGATGAGGCGATTCTGCAACACCTCCAGTGTCTTGTCCGTCCGTTTCCTCATGCTGGCGAGCTCCCCCTCCAGCACTGGCACCACTGCTCCGTCCATTCCCACGGGAGAACTGACATTATTCAGCTCCCCCACGATGGTCATGAACCTGTCCTCCAGCGTCTGCATTTTGTCTTCGAAGGCAGTCCTCATGCCATCCACCTCTGCCACCACCGTGCCTCTCATGCTGTCCTCTACACCAGAGCAGCAGCTCCCCGTTTCTCTCTCTGTAGCATTGAGTCTGGCTTCCAGGTCCTCAAAGCGCCCTTCAAAAAGGTTCCCTAGGGTAACAGTGGAGATTTCTCCATCCAGTCGTGAGTGC
Organism: Cariama cristata; assembly: GCF_000690535.1. Taxonomy (NCBI): domain Eukaryota; kingdom Metazoa; phylum Chordata; class Aves; order Cariamiformes; family Cariamidae; genus Cariama; species Cariama cristata. The sequence continues at coordinate 7,934 of NW_009629269.1, read as the reverse complement.
AAGTTCTTCTGGGACTCAGAGATGCTGTGAAGGCCTTTCTCAAGGATGTTCATGCGATCGGTGAGGTAGTCCAGGTTGCTGCAGCAGCCTTCCACCACCGTCAGCCCTTGGATCTGAGTCTCCAGCTGGGAGATCTCTTTTTTGATCTCTAGCTCCTTCCCATCCAGCGTCTGCTGCAGCCGCAGGTTGGCAGCTTTCTCCTCCTCGCACTGCTGCCGCACCTCTTGGATCCGGAAATCGCACGTGGTCTGGATCTTCCCCAGCTTCTTCTCGAAGCCATCGAGCAGCTCTCCGCGCAGGTTGCTCAGCCTCGTGTCCACGTACTCCTCCAGCAGGTCGATGGAGGTGAGGGGTGAGGGCCGGGCTGACTCCAGCAGATGCTTGATCTGCCCATCGTGGTCCAGGACCATGCCGCGAACCTCATGAAGCAAATCTGCCTTGGTCTTTAGCACATCGCTCACCTCCGTCACTTTGGTCAGGATCTCCCCCACGGGAGGGTACGTGGCGATGTCGGCTTTGTCCGCCACATCCACCAGGCCATCAGGAATGATGCCAAAGCCAACCGTTGAGTCAGGCGTGCCCGGGCTGTTCATCAGGGAGCCGATCATCTTGGTGGTGTCCTCTTGGATGGCCAGCCGCAGGCGGTCCCCCAGGCCGCTCACCATGGTGTGCAGGCTGTCGTAGGACTGGGACAGGCGCCTCACCTCCTCCTCCAGACGATCCAGGCGGTCCCCAAAAAGGCCGGGCAGCTTCCTGCCTGCACAGGGGAAAAAACAAAGAGGGCACAGTCAGGGCTGGTGCTCCTTTAACTTCCCTCCTTGGCTATCTTCTAGATTTGAGCCCTTTTCCATGCTAATTAACATGAGCTCCTGCCTCCCTGTTACTGCCATTTCAGCAAAATACCAGCCCACCCTTCCTCCTTTCCTCTACATCTCTTCTTAAGCTGATCAGGAAACCTTCTTTCTTCTTGGGATCAAGCCCTCTGCTCCCAAGTTCAGCTCCCGGGGAGCTGTTCATCTTGAGACACACTCTATTGACCCCAAAATTAGTGGAAAAATGCTTTAAAGCAATGAGGAAAGGCAATCTTGAAGAGGCACGTTTTGAAAGAAACTAGATTAAAAAAGCAAGCGATCCTCAAAGCAATCAAAGGTCAGGTCTCTGATCCAAAAGCATGTCACCCACTGAAGGTTTGCCAAATTCATGCCCTGTGCTGGAACAGAAAGAACTGGGAGGTTTGAGAGCGGTGCGGTAACCTGGGGATGTGAAGCAGGAGCGAGATCTCACCATACTGATTCTTCTTTGGTCCTGGAAACAGGTCAGGGTGGCTTTTTGGGTAGGGAGGAAGTCTGGGCATTGGAAACATCTTTTGCCCGGGAGGCATCTTAGGGCTGGGATGTTGGGGCAGAAGGCCGGGTTGGTCGGTCGGGCTGTCATGGCACCCTTCTCCCATGAAGCCTGGGCAGCACCTCCAGGCCAGCTCGGTCACCGTCTTGTATCCAATCTTGTATCTGGGTCTGAAGAAGGTGCGGTACCTTTGCAGGAGAGGGGAGGAAGAGAGAAGACAGTTTAGAGAAGCAACCTCAACGTCAAGCAATAGAGAAGAGCGGGGTCATGGGTCCTGTTGGGTGTGGGCAATCTGGGTACATGGGAAAGCCTGGCTGAGCCCCACAGACCATGACCCACCTCCTCCAAGAGCTCTTGCTACACCATAGCTCAGTGTAGCATGACAGTGCCCATCCAGGGACACATCTCGTTAACCAGCACTCCAAAAACACGTTCCCACCCTCTCCAGGACTGGACCACGAGGTCCAGGTTGACAGCAGATGGTGAGAGAAGAGTTCTCCCCAACAAGTTGGTAACACAACTAGACAAGCCTGAAAAACAGCCTGGGCATCAGGAGGGACTATCTGAGCAGAGCCACTATTTATATAGCTGTAGTTTCTGCAGAGTTTTGTTGTTGTTGTTGTTGTTGTTTTTAACCTGGGACTCCCATTGTTAGTTTAGAAAAGCAGCTGTAAGTGTATTGCTTTGGTCTCTGGCCTGACAGATGATCACTGTGGCAGATGCCACACAATTTGGCAACTTTTGGCCCAGGAGAGCACAAGATAAAATGATGGAAGCGATTCTAAAACCCCTGCAAGCTCAGATCACTTCCAAGAGGGGTCTGGGCTGCTTGTGGGTGTGTGTTGCAATTTGAGTTGACCCAGAGAATTTCCAAATGGCATAAAAAAAATCCTCTTCTGAACTATAAACCTGCCCTGAAACCTGCAGAAGGGTTGAAATACCTTTGGAAAGGTATTTTCTCTATGTGTGGAGGGCATAGTTTGGTGGGAAGCCTAAGTGGCTTGGGCTGGCCTTGCAAGCGAGAGCTTTGGCAGTGGGGGAGCAGAGCCCTGGCGAGGTTTACCGGGGCGATGCCATGCGGTCTGCACAGAGGGATGGCTCCTTACACCTCCTTCGGCCCCCAACTGAGATGCTCTGGGAGGTTTCTCCATCACCAGTTTGAGCACTACAACATTGATTCCCCCCCACACACAGAGCAAACAAGGGTGCGAGCCCACCTCCTTGTCCGTTGGGACACTAACACCCCTCTGCTCTTGCTCTGTGTGGGGTCCTCACCAGCCCAGCGTGGAGGACTCAGCTGCTCCCTACTTTTCCACGGCACTTTCCCGTGAGGCGGCAGGGCTGGGACAGGACCCCACCAGCACCCGTGCTCCCCCCCCAGCCGAGCTGAGCTGCGCAGGGCTGAAGGCAGCGCGTATCTCACCACCTCTGAAACACCAATGCTTTGAACCTGCCTTTTGGAAATTTCCAATCTGAATTCACCAGAGCCTGAAAATCCTGAAGTTTGCTGTTTTGCAACAACACGCACAATCGAGCCCTTGTTCTTCTCCAGCACGCTCAGCCGAAGGTCTCGGAGGAGTCGGCACAACCATCCGTGCCGCACAGAGGGGCTGCATAGGGCACTCGCACGTATCCAGTCGCTCAGGACAGCGCGTGGGGCTGAGCCCCTGTCATCCGTGTCCCTGCCCGGGTCCTCAGTGCCCCCGGCCCAGGCTGCAGCCCCCAGGCAATGCCACTTCCACACGACTCCCACTGCGATACAGCCACCTCCGTACGAACCGCGGGGTAGGAGGAGAAAGCAAACCCAAATCCTCTGTTCTTTGGATCGCTTCAAACTTTTTCAACATCAACAATTTCCCAAAGGCACAGGGCAGTTTCAAAACAAGCTCTTCTTTTTGTTATTCCTCTTCGCAGACACAGCTGAGTTTGTCGTCTTTCCTTCTGTCTTAGTGCGTAGAAACCTGCCTGGCTGTACCACAGCAGGAGATAGCTGCACCCAGCCTCTCTCAGGGGGTAAAACGAGGATGAGGATGGCATCCAGAAGGCAGGGCATCTTCTCTCCATCATGCCAGCCTCTGCAGAGGAGTCTGGAGCCCTTCAGCACCTCTGAACCCTCTGAAGCAAGGGGAAGTATTTTTTGCAGCTGCACAAACATTAGCTGATGGCCCCAGCGCATAGAAAAACCATGTTTCCCTGTTGTGTGGATGCAGCATCGGCTGTGCAGAAAGTTCAGCCGTGGGTTTAGCTGCTTTCAGAAAACACCCTGGCTTTACCCCAGTTTTGGCTGAAGGGCTGAAGGGGCCGAGCACTCGACACTGCGGAGATGGGAGAGGCTTTGGGGATCTCCTCTATGGGTACCAGCAGCTGCAGCATGTCCTGAAGTCCCCAAATGCTGCTAAAGCACTTGTGATGGGAGGAAGGAAAGAACAAGTCAAGGAGTGGGTCCAACAGCCCATCTCTGCCGGGAGGGGCCGCATGCGGAGCCCATGGTGAGTCCGGGGCAGCTTCAGTGCCATGTGTGAGTGCCGCAGGAGGGGTGCCAGGCTCCGACAAAAGCCCCTCTCAGCCTGGTTCTCCTCGGTGCTCAGCTCTGCTGCTCTCAGCGGGCCCGGGGAGGATGCAGGAGAACGGCATTTCTGCATGGAGCAGCATCCCCGGCCGGGCGTTGTGGAAGGTGGCGAAGCACAAAGTCCCAATGTCCACCCTGCCCTGGCTGTGGCTCCAGCTGCGGCACGGCGGGGTGTTTCCCTCCAGCACTGACGAGGTGGCAGAGAGTTTTGAAATACTTTCCTGGGGCAGGATGCCCTGAGCCATCCCTAGCCATGGGCTCTGTTTCCTCCTCCTCTCACTGAGCTGCCATCTTTCTGCTAAATTGCAGGTCTGGGACAAAATGTTTCCCTGCACACAGGCACATGCACGCCTTCAGCTTCCCATGATTTCCTGATTTATTTCTGATGAGGGATTTCTGATTTTTCTCCCTCCTGACAGATCCCATCTTGCTTCCTCCCAGCACCTCTGCCTTGCCATTGACTCCCTCATCCAGGAAAAACCCTTCAGCCCCTTCCAGTGCCCCCTGGAAAGTGGGGGTTCACGGTCAGAAGGGTGGCATGGGAGCTCAGGAGCCCAAGGAGAGCTGCAGCCTGAAGCTGGGAGAGGAAGGGAGCCATGCCCCGGCATCCCCCATACTCACAGCACTTTCCCCGGGCACTTGGGGCCCCAGCTGCACTTGTGGTACTCGGCCTTGACGTAGCTCTCGGCCCCGTCCTGCAGCGTGCACGTCACGTTGCGCTGCACCACGTAGGCACAGTAGCTCCTAGGGGAAAGCACAGCGAGACATCGTCACCCCCTGCCCCAGCAGACAGCAGCACCCCGGTTATTCAGCCGATCCCCAGGCAGGGCTGTCTACTCTGCCTAACCCTGCCCATGAGGTCTTGGGGAGAGGGGCAGGAGCTGGAGGGACACCCCCCCACCCAGTTTGTGCAGGTACTGGGGAGGGGACATCACCCACCCGGGACAGGGACAGCAGTGGGACCGGTGGGAGCGCAGGGAGTGGGGACGGAGCAAAGTCCCCCGGTGCCCAGCCTGTTGCTGGGTGCACAGGCAAGGGGCAGGCAGGCACTCCTGGGCTGGCCAGGCTGGGCGAGCTGGCTCCTGCTCTGGGTGTCCCCAGGTACCCCAGCTGTCACCTGTCCTCACCCAACCAGCTCCGAGAGCCTCCACGGGAGCCAGCCCTGCCAGCTGCCCTCCGGGTGCCACCCCCCAGCAATGAGGACCCTTTTTCTCAGTCTGGGTGTCTCTCCTGTGGGTTAAGGGGGTGCAGCTAAACCCATGCACCCTCAACACAGCTCTGCTCGCCTTGGCTGTGCTGGGCTCTCTGCTCAGCCTCAGGCAGTGCCTGGCCCACAACATCCCTCCAAGCTGGTGACTGCCCTGTCCTCTCCCAGCTGCGGTCACTCCGCAGTTGAGTCCTGCCTGAGAAATCAGTATTGGTGCTGGCAACAGGCTGAGCACCCTCACCTTCTGATTTTTCACCAGCAATTTCACTGTCTGCAACAAACCCTGAGCCCCTCCAGGCACGTCTGTGGTGCTGCTGCGCTGCAGGGGGCCGGGTGCTGAGCGCAGCTGCTGCTGTCACGGCCACGTTGTCACCAGTGCTGGGGTCACCCAGACCCTCAGCCCCAGAGCTGGGCTGTGCTCGGCACAGCATGGCCTGGGTGGCGAAACGGGCTGGGAGGACAAGTGGAACCCACCAGCAACAGCAGTTATGGGAATGGCATCCCAGAAACAGCCCCAGCAGCGTCTGGCAGGGGTGATCTGTCCTCCTGCAGCTCCTGGAGTGCTGCCAGTGCTGAGACCAGCCCAAAAGCCTTTGGACCTTGCTGTGGGTACCGTCACACTCAGACCAAGCATGATGCTACAGTCAGCAGAGGGGGAGGAGATGCAGGCTGGCTGATCTGCAGGGCTGCAGCATCGTGGCTCCCTCCATCATGGAGGCAGGGACACGACCCAGGTCCCAAGCCGGATGGAGGCTGGAAACCTCTTCAGATCTCTTGGACGGGTGGTGGAAGGAGCAGAGCCTCTTCCCTCCCGCCATCGTGCCTGTGGCTGAGTGCCACAGGGTACCAGCCAGCTCCACACACAGCACCTTTCCCAAGCTGAGCAACAAACCCAGGCACTGAGGATGAGGTGGCCTGGAGGAAGGCTGCATGGGAAGGATGCAGGAGTGCTGGTAGGACAGATGGAGGCCAAGGCTGCTCCAGCTGAAGGCAGGTCTGCCAGCAGGAGCAGATGGACTTGGTCCACAGAGGCAGGGACAGCAGGGATGTGCGGTGAGGCAGGGATTAAGGGCACCGGGACGTGGCAGACGGCAGAGCGGGAGGAGAGGAGGACACAGGCACACAGTACAGAGCTGAGGCGGAGGGTCAGCGGGACGGAGCAGATGGGCTGGCGTGAGCTGCAGGTGCAGGGAAGTGTTCAGTGAGGCGGGAGGACCTGGCTCTTCCCACGCAAGCTAGGGTTGCTGTGGCTCGGCTGCGTGGCCACAGGCTGGGAAGCAGCCAGAGCCCCCTGGCATCGCCACTGCATGGCCTGCGGAGAGCAGCCTCGGGGCTGAACAGAGAAACGAGCTGTAGGGCCTCAGCCCAGCTCTCACAGGCCTGGCATGATGGTGGTCCAGATGGTGTTGAGGCTCCTCTGGCAGGTGGAGTCGAGGGAAGGGACTGGGACAGTCACGATGGAGCAGAAGGGTTTGGGGAGAAGGACTGCAGCATCTCCTGTTCAGGGGAGTGAGTGTGCACAAGCGTGTGTGTATGCATGCACAGCGGGGTGGGTGTGCACAGCCCTCCCCAGCCTCCCCGCACTGTCACTCTCTGGGCTCTGGCTCACCCTGAGTGAGGAGAGACAAGCACCGAAGGCAAACAGGCGAGGACAAAGTACATCCCCTACCCATGCCAAGGCCCACCATAAGCCCCCCCCAGTGCCCCCATTCAGAGACCCTGAGCAGTCTCCTCCATCTTCAATAGTCCACGCAGGGCAGGAGCTCCCTCCGTGAAGCAGCAAGGTGCAAGCAAGCTCATCCTCCCTCCGACACCCCTCCTCCCTCCCAGCAGGGACCCCCTGACCCCACACCCCCAGTGCATCTCCCTTATTCCCCCCAGCACCAGCACATCTACCCCAGCCCCTCGCCCAGGGCTCTCTTCGCTCCCCTGGGATGGGCACCACAACTCCCAGCAGCGGCCGGCATTTCCAGCCTGCCCAGACCCCAGCGGCTCTGCCCTGGCGAGAGGCTGCCAGGCTCGGAGCATGTGCAGGGATCCGTGCTGCTCCCCGCTCCTCCAAAAGTGAGTCATTTATCCGTGCACAGGGCCACACGAGAGCGAAGGCCAGCCACTTTTCTTAGCTGGAGGGAAGGGAGATCATGTGTGCGTGTGCATGTGGAAATTTAGAATCACTGTCTATCCATAAATCCAGGATCCACTTACAAACACACTGCAAACCCTCCCCAGTAAATCAGCTAGTAGCCAACACGAGCAGATCTACTAGCCACTACTAAAAAAAGCTGCCTACCTGTGACTACTTGGGTTAGGGTGGTTCTGGCTCGCTCTCCTTCTCAGAGCCCCCTTTCCTTCTCACCCACCTGTGGCTAGCACTTTTACAGCTCCAGCCTGATGTTTTAAGAGTGAGCAGCTGGAAAATGTTATGGGTTTTGGAAAGCTCTCACTGGCACTGCCAGTATTGTTCGTCTCGAATGTTACTTTATTCATTTCAGCTTGTTCATAACACCACATCCTCCCCTTTTCAGAGAAGCCCGACAGAAACGCTTCTAGCAAACAAGCAGGGAGGGAAGCGAGCCCCCCACCAATGTAACAGCCTTTTTGCAATTGAATGGAAAAAGTCTATAGTACGTGTACATTCCTTGTCTGCCTGAGCTTTCCAGGTTACTTGAAAACATATTTAAACTTCACTCACTCTGTGTTTTACAAGCAAATGGGCAAATTCCCTCCAAACCAACCTGTTTTCATGCGTAGATTTGTACACTGCCATCCTCCCCTCCTGCACATCACACCCCCACACCCGTGTCATACAGAACA
>NW_009629268.1:0-10859 GCF_000690535.1 Cariama cristata | reverse complement strand
GTTCTGCTTCAGCCAAACCAGGACAATTACTTTAGAGTTGGGTCCTCATTTTTAGACTAATTCCCAGACATCAGATGACTCTTAAGGCCCATGTGAACATGTAGAAAACTATCTGGCTTTACTTCGGAGTTTTAAGAACCAATAGTGTCATGATACGGAAGTCGGGGAACATGCACATCTCCAAGACCTTTCACATCAAGTCTAAAACTGTGGCAGGGGAAGTTCAGGCTAGAAATGAGGAGGCCTTTCTTCACAGAAAGGGTGGTTAGGCATTGGGATGGGCTGCCCAGGGAGGTGGTGGAGTCCCCATCCCTGGAGGTGTTTAGGAAAAGGCTGGATGTGGCACTGAGTGCCGTGGGCTAGTTGACATGGGGGTGCTAGGGCAAAGGTGGGACTTGATGATCCCAGAGGTGTCTTGTAATCAAGTCAATTCTGTGATAATGGTTATGTAAAAACAAAACAACACAAAAGCACACAACAACATGGAGGGGACAGGGGGAAGAGTTGCACCTTCTTCTTGAGGAGTGAACTGATCCATTCATGGTGGAAGCTGCAGGGGAAAAAAAACAAAACCAAACACACTCCACACCTGTGGCTCCATTAGCCTGGAAACTCTGATTTTAAACAGTGGCTTGAATTCATGTGGAAAGAGGAATTCCAAGCATTACCAGACGCAATCAGAGGACTGGGATTCTTGGTCACTGCCACATGTACCTGGGAGCCGTGCAGAAGAACAGGGTAAGCGAAGGCCTTTACAGGCCATCACGTTCAGGGAGTCTTCCTATCACAGCAAGAATAACAACCTCATCCAAAGGTCCCGGCCTAAGAATCACAAAACATAATTCTTATATGATAGCCAGGCAATGGCAAATACTTGGCAAACAATCTGCTGACTCTTAAGAGATTCTCACGTGGCCAAGAGCTCTTGGCCTCTGATTTGCGTGCATTCGGAAAGGGAAAAGCTGCTACTTCAGCATTCATGGCAAGACCAGAACAAATTCAGATTTGGTCAAAATTGTTTGATGAAGGACTAAGTTAGCATAGGGCTTCTCATGCCATCGTCCCCACATCAGTTTGAGCTATGATTAAAGTCTAACCTGTAGCAAGCAACAAATAACCCAAGTAGATTCTGGCTTTGGGAAAGGAAAAGAGGACTTCCATGCTCTGGTAAGCCAGGTCTCTTCCCTTTTGCCAAGCATGAATCCACACAGCTTGAATTGATTCAAAATTCCACAGTCAAAGCATTAATATATTTTTTTTTTATTTTTAAATGAAATTAATTAAAATCCACAGCTCCAAGCCTTAAAACCTCATCAGAAGAGCTTCTTTAAATCAACACAGGTAAGTGTCTCAGACACCGATCCCCATTTTGCCTACCACATCTGTTACATGAGCCAAGGACATACTACCTTTTTTCTTCACATATAGAAAAGTTAATGCATTATTACACAAGTGTGTGTGTTACACACAAATATATCCACAATGTTCATTTAGAAAAAACAAAACAGAAAACAAACAGAAGTGGAAAAGGTTTCCTGTATTTATTTCTGTATCAAATGACATTAAAAGGAGGATGTGCTATATGCTCCAGAGAGGCCTCAAAAACAAAGAAACCCCAAATCCAAAAAACACAAAGAAAGAAAAAAAAAACCACTACACAAAACAACCCAACCACATACCACAACCCCCCCAAAAAACAAAACCAAAAAAACCCAACCCCCAAAAAACAACCTACCAAAAAAAAGAAACCAACTAAAACCCCAAAACAAACCAACCAACCACCACTCTAAACCCAGAATAAAGGAGCAGTAGATGAGATAACGTAGTTTCTAAAATACAGAGCAGTCTTAAGGACCGGAGTAAACTAGCTTAAAGTAAAACATCCTCAACATACTACTGCCTGTTAAAAATATTAAGAATAAAAATATCCAACATATCCTCCCCTTACCATGATATATTAATATTTATATATTATTATAATATTTATATATTCACTTTGAATCAATACCTTGGTTTGAACTTGGAAATTAAAGCCCTGAAGTTAGCCGCTAACCATGTAGTTAATAATATAAATCTATTACTTCTGTAGGAAAGTAAAGGCTCAGCACTTCAATAACTGGTTTAAAAGAATAAAACAAAATGGACTGATCAAACATGGACAGTGCTTTAGTTCATTCCAAGCAGACCTTGCCTGCTTGATGCCTGTGCCTTTCCACTGTGCTCCCAGATAGCCTGCTGATAGCTCCCGATTTATAAGAATTCATGCATTGGGCAAGAAAACCATTTAAAAGGCATTTACAAAAATGTTTAACAGAAGTAGTAGTCTAATCATAATATATAAAAATATTTTCAAAAAAGGGGAACATCTAATATTCCAACCTAGCCATCGCCCTGAGACACACTGTGTAAGGGATGCTTATAAACACAGCTGTGAGTTTGTTGGCCTGTGCTCTTCATCACTAGTGCCAGATACTGAGTGCAAGTGAGGTGAATTCCACCACCCCAAAATTTCAATGTCATTTACTGAAGAGTCTGACAGAACTCAATCTGTGATAACTTCTGACAAGGTCACATTCGTCCTGGGTGAAACTCTATCTGCTTTTAATTTTAGAGAAAAGTTGCATTTTTCTTCTGGTAAAAACAGCCAGGAAGTATTAAGCAACAGTTTATTGTCTGCAGTGAATTGAAGAGTCAAACAATTTATCAAATACATGCCTAGTTTTCTTTTAGGTGTATTTCACATTATAGCTCCTAATTAATTAAACAAAAAGCATTTATAACCATTTTAGTTGTGCAAAACTATTCATCGCTTCAACCGTAAAAAGAAAGGAAGAGAAGCATCTCACCGGTGATGCTTGCACAAGCGCGTGGTAGCTCCGCTCAGAACACCTCGCCTGACACACGGAAAAGCTGGCAGAAGCTGGTTTAGACAAGCTGACAGTTTAGACTCACTTCAAACCGAGCCTCTTGGCATCCCAATGCACTGCATTACTTTCCAAATTTTTTGATTATGTTCCTTTCAAATGAGGAAAACCTCTTATTAATGTAGATGGAAGCAGCAGCAGCCGCTTATTCTTACAGCTGCAGTTGCAGGACTTACGAAGAAATGTCAAAAACACAGTTTGGAGGAAAGATTTCAAAATTCTATTTTAACATTGTAATCAACAGCAGCATGGATAAGAGGTTACGTTTTACTTTTACTCCTCCTTTATGTCATGTGTGAATGTCACTAAAATAGAAGACCACGGAATTCGAAGATTGGATGAGAGAAGATTTTAGGGTTGTCACATTCAAGTGCAAAATGAGACATTAGGCTACAGACCACACAGATTTTAGTTAGAAAAAATCTCAGCTGTTTTCATATCTCTACAAGCTACTTCACAATCTGTTTCATTTTAGAACTTCACTAATATTTGACAGTCATACAGAGAACACTAGAAAGAGTAAGTTACCTAATTTAAACCTTGTACTAGCTATATGTAATACTGAAATTGGTTTTCAATGTTCCCCACTTTTTGTTATTCTTCTTTTAAACCAAATACCACAGATTTACAAAAATCAGCAAGAGCCATTTATTACAATTCAGTAGGTTGTATCACCAAAGGCTGTATGAACATTACAAAAAGAGAGATCGCATTTCACATATTTGATGTTCTTTTTAAACACATTACTGTCCTGTACAAAAGTGTCATAGTGATACCAGGCTACAGAAATGTAAATACAGTGGACCGGTTTCAGTCCGATAGAAGCAGTCATAACTTCCCTGAAGAAAACCAGTTATTTCAAAAAATTCTGACTCTTAACTTATCTTTAAACCATGGTCAGCCTCTTAAGCAAACCCTTACTGAGGTCATACTGTGCTGCTTAAAGAAAAGAGATAGTTAACGTGACAACTGGCATGATTTGCCCAGTACTAGCCATCCTCAACACAGGATTTAAAGGGGGAAGGCAGGACAGAAAGGACTGAGAGGATATTGGGTCGCCCTGTTGTCACCTCCCAGCCCTCTCTGTAGCAGCACCATGAAATTGCACATTCCCACATCAACCCCATGGCTCCTCTTTGACTTCCAGCCCCAGGTGCTGCCTATGGGTACCAGCAAGCAGTCATGGCACCGCACCAGAGCCAGGATTAGTGCATCTCTGCCCCATGTGAAGACCTACATCGCAGGCTCTTTTCCACCACGTCACACCGGCAATCTCCATTGTGCCATTTGCGTAGAAGCCAGGCCAAACAGATTCTTACCATTCAGCAGCAGCTCTACTTGCGTTCGAGGAATTTGTTACAATATTTTATTTGTTTGTCAATTTTTACTGTAAGAAGCTCTTCAAACTAATAAGGATAGTTAAATCAAGCAGTTGAAATTGTCTGTTTCATAACGAGCTGATACCTAGATAGCTTCACACGTAGCAACAGACACTTTTCCCACAAGCTGTCACATTGACTGATGAATTAATAGTGGGTTTGTAATCTCAGATAACAGTTATTCAGGTACTGATGCCAGCAACAGTTTGGTAATCTAGGATGGCAGTTTTACCATCGTGCACAGCTCAAGATTCTTTTTATTGACATATTACTTCATTTAAAAGAAAAGGTAGGAACACTGGTTACTTAGGCCCACATCCTTATTCAGCAGCTTAACGAATGGAAGAAACCATCTGCCCTTAGAAATTCTGCTGCATTTGTATCCTAAAGCTAGAAAGCTCCCTCCCTTTTCTCCTTATCCTTTTACTCAAAGGATAATTCTCTAAAAATGAAGGGTTCTGCACTTAAACATACCTAACCAGCATATCTGAGGTCCCAGACAACTAGAGGCTAGCCAGTGTAACACCCATGTACAAGAAGGGCCGGAAGGAGGATCCGGGGAACTACAGGCTGTCAGCCTGACCTCAGTACTGGGGAAGGTGACGGAGCAGATCATCCTGAGTGAGATCACGAGGCATGTGAAGGACAATCAGGGGATCAGGTCCAGCCAGCATGGGTTCAGGAAAGGCAAGTCCTGCTTGACCAACCTGATCTTTGGGCCCCTCGCTACAAGAAGGGCATTGAGCTGCTGGAGTGTGTCCCAAGAAGAGCGACAAAGGTGGTGAAGGGCCTGGAGCACAAGTCTGATGGGGAGCGGCTGAGGGAGCTGGGGGTGTTTAGCCTGGAGAAAAGGAGGCTGAGGGGGAGACCTGATCGCTCTCTACAGCTACCTGAAAGGAGGCTGTAGCGAGGCGGGGGTTGGTCTCTTCTCCCCTGTAACTAGCAATAAGACAACTGGAAACAGTCTCAAGTTGCGCGAGAGGAGGTTCAGGTTGGATACTGGGAAGAATTTATTCACTGTAAGAGTTGTTAAGCATTGGAACAGGCTCCCCCGGGAGGGGGGGGAGTCACCATCCCTGGAGGTGTTCAAAAAATGTTTAGATGTGGCGCTTCAAGACATGATTTAGTGGGTTTAGTGGGCATGGTGGTGTTGGGTAGAAGATTGGTCTTGATGATCTCTGAGGTCTCTTCCAACTACAATGATTCTATGATTCTATCTTAGCTCACTCCTGAATCAGAAAAGGTTGTGGCAGACTTAGCATGCAACACATTTGGATATTAAGTACACAACGGGGACCCCTGAGTAAAACAGGCTACACAAGTCTTTGGTAGTTGAGCAAAACACGTAGTGATAAGTACTGGGTTTCCATGCAGAGAACTGAAGGAAAAGTTGTGCCTGAAAAGAACATGGGAGAGGAGACTGGGGAATGAAACCTGTTGATTTCAGCCCTTCTGCATTTGACTACCTCCTAAGAAAACACATCTGAAAGGTAATAGATTCATTATCATTGAGGACTTATTACCTATCTGGCAACAGAAGAAAGATTTTCTTCCTAAATCAAGGAAAAAATTTGTAAGGTTCATGCTACAGAGATCACGTTTACTGGTTTGAGAAAGCAAGTAATTTTGGAACTGTAGCCGTCAACTTCTTCTTACACAAAAACGTAGGCTGGCACTTGAAAATTCGGTGAACCTGGACTGTAGTGATGTAATATTCTGACGTATATCCCTCAGTGCCTACAGATGTCCACTTGGAACAGGTCAGGTCCCTAATCGTAAAGAGGCTGGACTATGCGTGTTATCTAGAACTGCTGCTATCCTAAAAAACAATCTGGACGAAGTTGCAAGTTCATCCATGCAACTCATGTACCCAAGAACAGTTAAGTAAGCATTTCCATATTTATGGCATCCAATGAGGATAAAAAGAAAGCAGATATTATTTTTCCTAATATTTTAATTGGTTCTTCTATTTTGTCATTTTTATAAATGGTTTATTACTCGTTTTGGTCAACAGTATTTGCAGTTCTCAGCTGGGAGTCATCTAATGAAATCTAAGTGAATTCCCACTTTCAACCTTTCGCTGCTGACAATCTTTTAGATCCCATTTCCATGGAAACAAGCTGAATGGCAAAAATAAAGAGAGTTTTAAAAGTTTTTTTTAATTCCCTTATACTATCTCCAGTGAGATGATCTCCATAGAAATGAGATCAGAAAGGTCTAGGCTAGGAAACAATAGAGAAGGACCTGCACTCGGCACGCACAGCTGCTGGCTGCCATCTGCAAATGCAGATTTAAACATCTAGCTGCTGTAGTGACATTCAAGCAAAACCAGCTACACTACATCACAGAATTGTAGAATAAAAACCTTCTCTCAAATTAACATGCTTAGAAAATGAAAAACTTTAAGACACAGCTGGCATTTAAAACGTGATGTTGAAAAGAGCAAGATTACAGAATATTAAAAAAGAACTACAGAATTACTGTAAATTAAAGGTATTGAGTTAATATTTTTCCCCATTCCCTCTAACTCATTTTCCTTCACCTCCACCTTTTTTTCCAAGATCTACAACTCTGTATGTGAAAATAGATGCTCAGACCTCCAAAGCCCAAGACAAGTGATTAATACTGAATTTATGAAATGTGTCTGTTTAAAAGAGACTAGGAAAAAAAAAAAAAGAGAAAAAAGCCAAGAAAAAAGGCAAACAAAACTCCACAGCTATTCATGTATTTCCTAGCAAGTACAAGTTGGCATAGCTAGCAAAATAAAACAGCAATTAAACTACTTACGGTCTTACATTTAAATCAAGCTGATTTAAAGTTGCTTAGGGAATGCATATAAATATATAGCACCCATTAGATTAGCTCTGTAGAACCATAAATACGATTGCAACACAGGTTTAGAGGAAAACATGACATCTGTTTCCTACATAGGCAGCAGCATATAGGCACAGACTATGACAGTCGATGGCAAACCCCTCAAAATCTGTAGAAGTAAACATAATTAAAAGGGAAGAACAAAATCAGAATTAAAAGAAAAATTAAGAATAACTAGGGAAATATAAACAAGAGAATAAAGAAAGTGGCAGATTATTCTGCCTTCTCCAAATGCAAATGTTAATAGGTCTCAGGCTGTGGAACAGCTGCTCTACGGCTGAAGAGGCCAGGACGCTTCAGAAAGCTGTTAATGCACTCAAAATTCAAAGTCCAAACCAGCAAGTCGCTCTTCTGTTATTTACACTAAGCACTGAATACTGAACAACTGTGAGGATGAGCTGCTCCAAATGATCCAACTTTACTCTGCTCTCTAAACTGTTCTGGGTCCTATGAGTGTTTTCTTCAGGCAAGCAAGACTAGGGTCTGGTGAGATTTGGGGGACGAGCCCTGGAATCCAAGCAAGACCAACTTCAGACATAGGAAAGACTTGACTCTCACTTGGGGCTTAGCCAGCGTAGGACTTTGGGATCAGAAGGCAAAACAGGACAGCCCTGCTCTAGCTTTGTAGAGCACATTGTGGCTGTTCCAGAAGAAGAGGGAATCACAGGTCCTGAACATGGACCTTTATGCATATACTGGAAAAGATCAAGATGTCAAGAACCACGTTTACATTTCAAAACATGTAAACTAATGTAGGGTTCAAGCTACTGAGGCTGTCAAGCCATTTGAGTGACCAGAATCTAGACAGCACTGGCATAATGCACCAATGAAGAAGTTACTCATGGGATCATGTTCCTGCTGTCTGCATATGGCAAAGAAAGTATAAAACAGGAGCTGGAAATAATAATACACCTTTCTAGATCATAAGAAGGCAAAGCACGTCCAGAAAATGTTCCTGCTGTCTGCATATGGCAAAGAAAGTATAAAACAGGAGCTGGAAATAATAATACACCTTTCCTTCCATTCTAGATCATAAGAAGGCAAAGCATGTCCAGAAAAGGGATACATAGAAAAAATAAAAGAACAACAACAAAAATTCACACATATACATGTACACATGAAGGCTGTTTAGTATAAAGGGATATACAATTGAAGCAACCACCAACATATACAATGCCGTTCTCCTCAATGCTCTGGTACAAGACCACTGTTTCCCTGAACGTGTTCCGGTCTATAAGAGACTCAATGACTTGCATCAAGGATCTGTAAGGATAGCGTGCCAGACTAATTTTCTTTTTAAATGAGACACGCTAGTAAAACCTCAGCAGGTGGTGAGAGATGCCACAATTCAGCAGCAAAAAGTGCTGCTGATCACCTTTCCAGGGACATCTTATCCCTATGTAATGCAACACTTCCAACACATTTGGAATTGAATGGAAAGTGAGAGGAGAAAGTCTACACTTTTCAAGATGCTATAGCTCTTGGCACTCCACCATGCTGTGTGCCCTTCAAAATCTGATTGCGTGCCATCTCCAGGACCCACGCCATAGCTTGCCGATCTCTATTTTACAGAAGAAATAATAATAACAATAATAAAAAATAAATATATAAAAAGGATGGTTTACAGGTATCTGCTACCAGAACAGAGCTGGATCTAGCTAATCCTAAGAGCTGTGTGCTACAACTAGCAGAGAGGCTGCCAGCAGCTGCAGAGTCCCTCTGCTAAGACAAAGCACTGCATAATACTGATGCTGGCAGGCTAAGGAGGACAAGAGGCTAGCAATCCTCACTGGGCTGAATGAGACTTACTGGATTAACTAAGAATACACGCAGACTGCGATAGCTCTGAACAGCGATACTTACATGATGAAATATGTGGGTCTGTTGTGGAATAACTGACACAAGTAAGAAACAAGTCTTGTCACTCATTAGTAAATAAGAGATATCGTGACTTAAAATTCCTAAGTGTAAATGCTTATACTTCCTTATAATTAGAATAAGGCAAAGAAAAAAATAACTAAAAAAAATCAGATTGTATAGTTCAATCAGGCTGCAATAAATATTAGCTGTTTAATAGCAGAAGATTTATTTGCTGCTGTGTTGCTTTTTTTCTCTCAAATATGGGGAGCTGGAGCAATCCTGGCTCTGCCCTTCCCAGCACCTGGTATGATCAGAGTAACTGGAGGAGGGATGTTGCAATACTGCTCAGTGAAGCCACTGTACTGGGTATATTGGTAACGCTCGCAAAATAGCTGGCTGCATCAGCTATGTGGCTTGGGGGAAACTTGCTGGTTCTCCAAAATAGCAGAGATAACGTTACGATAAATGTTTGTGTGTCCAGAGATATTTAGAAACACAGAAAAACAGACGCTGCAGGGATCTTTACAGAAAACACATGAGCAATCTCTACATTTCTAGTTCAGAAATGTCTAGAAATTCAGAGATCACTTATTAATTTTACTTATCTGTTTGTGACCAGCTCGCGCAGCCACGTCAGTACCGCGCTGCCTCTGACCCAAAGAGCCACATGGTACCGCAGCTCGTCCATAGACACCCCTACTGCCATACCCCCCCCTTCCCGTGCACCTCAACCCTCCTAAGCAGTCTGGCCTGCTGAGAAGCCAGAATAACATCAGGGCAGGGACAGACACTTGGTAGAAAATATTCTCAGTTTGAGAGCTGACCTTGTCTGCTTTATGATTTAATTAATGCAGTACTACAAGTCAAATGACTGACTGCTTCTACCAGTTAACTCCTTCAAAAACCATGCATGGCACTAAGTCACAAAATCTAACTTAAACGCACAAAGTTCCAAATGTTATTTCCCTTCTACTTGCCTTCCAGGTTTTGAATCTTCAATTTTGATATCTGAAATTCCCCATCAGCAGTAGGAAGATCTTTTGCCTTTACCACTCCAAGAAGCACGGCTTTAAGCAAATGCCCCATAACGACGGCAACGCGCTCTCCACACCATGACTCACAGCTTCCCATTTTCATTTCCTGACTAATCGCTCAGAGAAAAAGCATTTCAGTACCAGTGATGGCAGAAACCATATAAATACCTCTCCAAACTCTGGGTTTTCCCACTGAAAAGCGGTGGATCTCAGAGTTTATTTTTAGGAGGGCATTGGTGTATTTAAATTACCGCAATTAGCAAGCAGTCAATGAGGTTAATAGGGATAAAGGAAAACCCAGAAGAATATCTATCCATTCCTTCTTCCTACCTCTCCCCAATTCTTTCCTGAAGTCTCTAGAGTTTAAAAAGGAGAAAGGAAAAAAACCCCAAAGATTATACCATTTCTACATGTTATTGAATTAGTACTAGTCAATTAGTGTTTATTGAAACTATACCAAATGGAAACAATTAAAAATAATAATTAGACAAAGCAGCCATATAAAGCTTTTCATCTTTGGAGTGCTTTACAAACACTACCACCTTAATTCAAACTAAGACATAAAACTACAGAAGCAAAACTAAAGATAACGAGCAGAAGGTTAAGTGACAGATCACTGATTTTTACCAGCATACGCTGCAGGTGATAGCAATGAGGAGCTTGCTGTATCAGTGTGGATGCCTTTACCTGACCCTACACATACCCACAGGAACAGAAGTGATGCCACTTCAACACTTTGCTGCAGCACAACAATATTCTTTTAAGCACACGTGCTGGTTTTGGCTGGG
>NW_009629267.1:58085-71277 GCF_000690535.1 Cariama cristata | reverse complement strand
TAAAAATATATTAATAATAATCTTCTTCCATTTTTTTTCTTTGCACTTGATCATTGCACTGCAAATTAATCAAAATTTGTTAGGCATAATCAACCTGCATGAAGATATTAGTACAGTGACATGCAGAAACTAGAGAGTAAGCTCGCCTCCTTGACGCCTATGTTCAGCTGCCACCAGAATGAGGACTACACAACGCGTTAGGTGGAGTCCGGAGCAGCAGTCGTAGCCTAAGCCCTGCTCCCATTCGCATCTCTGGGTCAGCACCAAATAGACTCAGCAGCTGCAGTTGGCTTGCCAGGCACCCTGTTGCAGCACACATGGTCGTAAAGAGGGTCAGGAATAACCCTGCTTCCGCAGTAAGCGCGGGACAAACCCCTCGCACCCCTGGCGACCTGCATACACCCGACACAGCGCTTTAATGCTGGGGTGCGGAGGTGATGCTGCTCGGCATTGCTGAGCAGAGGAGGGATCTGCACTTTTTCACCGGTAAAACGCAGCGGTGAACTCTGGTAATTTGGTCAGGTTGTGTAGGAGTAGAAACGGAACCTGTATAACCGCCAAAACACACAAAAAACAGTGGTTTTAAAGTCCTGATGGTAAGATCATGTGCCCAGTTTAAATGAGCGCAAACCTTGTGAACTGGGTGTAATCGCCCCAAACATCAACACAAACAGAACTGAGCCCATCTCTGTGTTACAGTCCCAATAAATCTCTAGCACTCGGAAAAATCCAAATAAAACCAAGCTGCATTCATTAATTTATCTGAGCAGGGCAGGGTTTAACACTAACTATGAAGTCGGTTGTGGTATATTCTTTTGTAGTTAATATCAGTTCTTAGGAAATTATCTCAGTGAATTAAGTGGAGGGACCATTAAACAATTTACACACTTCCTTGTGTTTCAGATGTCTAATTATAGCCGTGTTTGTCTCTCCCCGCAGAACTGTTGTATACCACATGGTATGCATATTTCAGCATCCAGCATTATTAACTCATGACCGACTGTCAGTTGATCATTATCTAACACATGGGGTCTGCAAAAAAAGCCTTATTTGGGCAAAAGCAGGCTTCTGACCCGCTCCCGCTGTATTTTCCCCCAGAAGAACTTCAGTTGGATTATTATTTGCTGTCAGGGGAAACTCAGAGGTTACATATGTGAAATCTGCAGACAGGAAAATAAATCCTTACCGAGTTTAAACACTTAGTTGCTACTAAACCCACCTCCAGCTCGGTTGGTTCAAAGAAAACTCTCAGTTGCCCCCTAGTGTCACCCGGCTGCCATGCCAGGCAGCCCGCCCGCCGCTCGCCACAGCCAAGGTCACAAAATTTAACCTGATTTCATGCGATGAGACTCACTGTACATGTAATAGTTCATACATAAAGGGCGAGGGGGGATGCTTTTCCCTCCTGGAAACTTCAGGATTTGGGCCCCTGGAAGCCCAGAGCTTGCATAATGTTTACCGCTGTTACTGCGGCGCATGACACACGGGTTTTATGAGCGAGGATCTCTGAAATCACTCTGCGTGCTGCACTCCATAAAGTTCATTCATAACTAAAAATAGACTAATGTACAAACTGATTTAGCATTATACTGAAGCTAAGGAACATAGGGAGTCTGCAGAATTCCCTAATATGGAAGAGAAGCTGAGTTTTCAAAAGCAGCAGTTTATTTGTTTCTGAAAATGGACAGCATATGTAAAAGATTTAATATACAGAACCAGGTGTATATATAGCCTAGATCTTCATATGTGCCCATTTTCATTCTATATAAAGACTTTATACAGCCTGAAACTATAAATTCAATAATAGATTACTAAATTAAGTCTGCACAATCACTTCATAAAAAAAATCATTTCAATTTAAAATACAGCTGTAGGGGTTTGGACAATTTCCTGCATAATAGAGGCCCATCCCTGAAATGTAAATAACACCGGTATTAAAACAAGTCAATCAGGCACATCAGGGGGAAAAAAAAGAAACATACATGAAAACATAAATGCATTTTCCAGCCTATCTTAAGTAAGGATGCCAAACCTTTATTTTATTTGAATGCTGCTTTGATAAATCACTACTGCTTCAGCCGGCTTTTTTTTTTTTTCCTTTTTTTTTTTTTAATGTCCTGTTTTTCCTAAGAGACATCCAGGGCTGATTAAGTCTTAACATTATGAATACACCAAACCATCACGGTTTTGCAATAAGAATTATTCACTTCTTTCCTGCATACTGTCAGCATTCTTAAAATACTGTTACTATAAAATTAAACAGCGTGCTCTTCAGAAATGCATGATGTTGCCTGCTCTGTTTTTTTGAACTATAATTGTGCAATTTTAAAATTCTCTTCTTTCTCAATGCTTTTTCCCCAAACAAATATCTTTGATAGTTATAAGATTACAAAAACAAGTTCGACTTTTTTTTTTTTTTGAAACTTACAAGCAACCTGTAATATTATTGACTCATTACACAGTAAAAATGACAAACATTACTTTATTTGGTATATATCCTAAGTTAATTATAAGGCTTTCTCTTCTTAATTTGACAAGACTGAAATACCACAAGAAGTACATATGGTAATTCGGAAAATATAATCAGGGAAAAGGCGAAATGAACATTTGAAAAGACAAATGATTTGATTTGCATAAGCAGATATTTGTAAGGCACCGCCTTTCTCCACCACCTGCACAGCACTTGCCAGTTGCTCTGGCTCTCACAGCACAGCTCACAAGCCCAGTGACTGGGCTTTCTACCCCAAAGCGTTGCCCCTGGTGACAACAGGAGGCTTCTGCCAGTAGCACCCAGCGATGCTGTGGGACACTGTGAAGAGGAGATATGGTGCAGCCAGGCAAGGAAGCAGCAGGGATGTGCCAGGACCCCCTGTCCAGGCACCCTGACCCAGTGGCTCCAGCCACAGGCGCCGCCCCAGCATCCCCACTTTTCAGGGGAGGGCTCGCTCTCAGCATCAACCTCAGCCAGGGCGTGGAAATACTGAAATTGCTGTTGAAATAACAAAGGGGGTATTACAGTCCTATTTGACAGGGTTTGGTCAGGGCTACGCGATTTGCTCTATGCTCCTAGTGACTGAACTCTGGCTCTCAAGCCGCAGGAAGCTTGTAGGGTTTCCAAGCCTGGCTCCCAAGCCAGGGGGACATAACAAGCCCAGCAGCAGGGAGCAGGGGCTGGGGAGTAACTTTAACACTGACCTGTAAAAGGCCATTGCAATAGGGATGCAACTGGCTGCTGAGCCCAGCATTGTCCAGCTGTGTAGGGGCTCGTCTTCTCCCAGACCTGTATCTCAGGAGAAGGGTGGGATGCCAGGCAAGCCCCTGTCCCCTTTGCCTGTGGACTGGTCTCTTGGGCTGTGCCTTTCTTCAGTTCTGCACAATACCTGATGTTGTGCTCTGTGGGATTAGATCGCTGGAAAACTGTGGGGGTTCAGAGCGCTCAAAAACTTCTTTTCTCTGCCTCGGAAATAAACAGTGAGAATTTTATTGACTAATCCTGGTCAGTCCCCTCCTCCTGATAGCATCTGGAAGGGTTCTGACATTGTACGGGAATCCTCATCCTCATTTCCAATAAAAGGATTGCTCCACTCCCAGATTCACCCACTCTGCCTGCTGCCGGATCTAGGTTTTTCCTAGAAGCCTCCTCACAAGCCACGACCTGATGCTGCTTTGTTTAGGAAACCTGACAAAGTGACATGAGCGGCCAAACCTTCTGTATATCTAATTTTAAACAGATAAAAGTAGCCCCAAGACAAATCAGCGCCTCTCCTGGATTTCCAAGTACGCTATTAAGTACACTTGGATTTCAACTAAGGTGAATATGAAGATTCATTGTCCCAAGAGATAAACATTGACTGAGGAAAAGCAAAGGTCAAATTTGCCAGTATTTACTCAAGAAACTCTAAATCTTGATGCAGTGTAACATACACTCTGAATGTCTTCATCAGCTACCTCCAGAGATCTTTTCATTATGACTAAGGATTTCAAAAGTATAATCTTCTCCCGCCTAAAACTCATACTTAAACACCCACCCCACACACACACCTACTGCAAATAGGAAGCTTTCTGTGGCTATGGCCTCCGCAAAAGTAGTTATGTTGACTGGCAAATGCTATCTGCCCAGTCTGCATGCCAAAACTCAGTAGCCCTGACCTTTGAAGATGTGAACAATAAAAACTTTCTGACTCATGACATGACAGTATTTCAGACTACCATGAACAGGAATTTCTTCTTTCGTAAGGATTAATGCACTCCCTTCTCTCTCCATCTCAAATATCTGTAAATTAAGGCTGAAATTTTATCTCAGGCTTCTATTTCACATAAGGAATTATTTTGAGACAATGCCAATCAGGCATTCTGGGGGAGTTATAGTTCTATTATTTACTGTGGCAAGTATCTTAGTCCTATTATTTATCTAAGGTTTCAAGCTTACTGCCTGGTTTCTGAAGGTCTTCTACTATGCTATTTTTGTCAGAAGCCACAGCGCTACGGACTCTTCTTTCCACAGAACAGCACTGTTGAAAACAAAAATTCCAGGAAATTTATAAAGGTTGATTTTTCTGAAGATGCACAAGGAAGGAAAACACTCAAATCCTCTGGAGTTACAATGAGGTTATTCCCTGAATTCCCCTCGGCACCTTCACACAGCCACTCAATGATCAGCAAGCTACCAACCCTCCTACTCCTCTGTTCATTCAAATGGTCTAGCATGGCGGGTAAACTCCTATTTCTAACCTTTGTCTTCACTAAACAGTCAAACATAGCACAGATTTGTTGCAATCACCATGGAGATCAGCTGGTTTCAAATTAGGCACAAACTGTTTGTTTCCTTTGCTATTTTTATTGTGGTTTGAGCCTATTATGCTCCTCCCACCCCGCCCTTGCTTTATCTTTACTGGCAAATGAGAAAATTTTACTTTATTGGGAAGTCAAATCCTAGCCACTGCCGCTCCTCAACTCAGTGGGGGATGGCAGTGGTCCCCCCTTCTCAATTGCTTTCCCTTGCTGGTTGGCAACCAATAAGTCTGCACGTGGTCAGACTCTGCAGATGAGATGACACAGAATGCGCAAATGAAGTCCCCGTTAGCTGGAAGAAAAACGTGAGCCTTGCTCGATGCAATTTCACAGTCAGGCCTACCAGGGGTGGAAGAATTAGTTTATTCTCCACAAGAGGGAATAACAGGTAGGCTTCGGTCTCACATCTGCCACGGCATGAATGAACCACCAAGGGCTGCCATGAGAGAAATGGCATTATCCTGGCGTAACAAAGAGGGACCAGGATGGGGATGGGGATGGGACTGTGCAGCAAAGTGGGGCAGAAGGTGAGCGCCTAGCACGAGGAACTGACGAACAGGAGGACTGAAGCAATAGGGAGTGGGGGAAGCCAAACTTCTGGGCTGTTTGGATTACAGAGAGAAAGCAAGTAAATCCAGCACCACAAAGGCAGGTGCAAGTGTTGCTCTCCCACCAGGCAACACCTGGGCTACTGCAGCCAGCGGCTACTGAGCACCCTCTCACCGTGCAAAGGCTGTCCTGCACCACTGAAGGCATGGAGGAGTTGTTATTTGACTCCCAAAGATGTGAAGTCTCTTAACAGAAGTTCCTTTGGAGGCACATAAAAAGACACAAGGACCAATAGTGCTGAATGTAGGTTTCCCACAGCCCAAGTCAATGGGCTCCCTGTGCCAAAAATGCAGCAAGCTGGGATCTGACAGTCCCAAAGATGCATATGCCAAATGCAAGCCTTTCCCACAGTTCTGCAACAGGTACATCGTTGCCTTTAAAACAGCATCACGTCTCCACTAAAACACCTCTCTGCTGCTGGAATCATACACAATCCATAATGTGGAACTTAAGTTTAAATTCAAAGACCAATTAAAAAAAAAAAATCAATGAAATGCTTTTATGAAACAGGAGATTGATCTGCAGCTTAAAACTTCCAGTAATGTAATATTTTAGAACTTTAATAAATAATGCTTTTATCTTGATTGCAAAATAATACCCTGCCATGAAAACACAGAGCAGAGGTAGGAAACTTCAACAAGATTTAAAATGTCACACTTTGCACAGAACACAGCATTACAATTATTGGTGAAACACATTTTTTGAACTTGTTAACACAAAATTAACAATTACATATATCACTTAATTCTATAAGTGCATATCTCTCAAAGTACCCATTAGCTAACCATGCCTGCTTCAGTTTTAATATACATGCAGGCTATGCAGCACAGAGGGGATGTAACTGTGCGAGCTCTGGCACAGTAAACCCTGAAATGGCAAGTGCTATTAAATTGAGATGCAATCACGTTGAAAGGGAAACATTAACAAACAGCAGACAATTGAGAAGAAAATACAGGGCGCTTGTGTTCTAATACATGTGCTTCAAAACCTTATATAACTATTCATTGTCTAGTTCATCTGGCCAGGGGCCCAGTTTGCTCTATGCTATGCTATACTAATTTTATAATAATAAACTGTTATACAAGCTTTATGCAGTCATGCACATGAAGAGGTTGTGGAAGACATTACATTTGATTATCTTACTAGCAAAGACACCATCTTAAAATTAAACATAGCCTGGTAAAAGTATATATGAGTTTTTTAAAAAAAAACCAAACCTGAGTATATCATTAAAAACAAAAAAAAGAAAGAAATCCTTTCAAAAAGGCTCTTTTCCTCCTTTGAATATCACCTTCACATTATGCATGACAGATGAATACCACTAATCCCATAATACAATGCAAGAATCTGCATGTTCCTGGACTATGTCTGTTTGAAGACAATCAGTGATTTTTGGAAACGCATGCTTTTTTTTTTTTTAATACACCTTCTTTTTGTAAAAACAAGGCAAAATGGTTTACAAAGCCAAAAGGAATGCGTGAAATAGCTGGGGTTTAAAAACCCTTTATGTTATTTGTTGCTTTAGCGTGAACCAACACGAACCACTGAGATACTTCAGTTAAGATTTATCTGTACCACAAAACATTTGCAGGATAGCAGTTGGAAAACATGGGGATGAGAGAGACAGGGCACAAAAGCATATACAGTACAAACCAGATGCAATCCAGAAAAGTCATTTCATATTCCACATTTGTCTATGGAATTGTCTGAGAATTTTCTGCTGAACATTATTTCCAGGTTTATCACAGCAGTTCAAAACTGGCTATATTTAGTCACTGACCAGTGCCAGAAAGCACTACCAGACTATAGGATCATGGCATATTTTAAGTTTGATATCTCATCAACCATCAAGGCCAGAAATAAATGCCTTTTATAATCAGAAAGAGTAAAAGCCTCAGACCTCCAAGATACACAAGGGTTTTTCTTCAGCTCTAAGTCATGAGATATCAGCCTCAAAAATCACATTACTCTGACTACTATTGTGCATCTGCTACCTCCTGACCACCCCCTACATATTTTGATTTCAACATTTTAACATCTAATCTAAAAAACCCCACTAAAGTTAGTGAACCAATGTTTTATGTGGGGCCCCGAGGCACTACCACATGCAAATACCACCATCACATACCAAAAGCAAAGAGTCGGCAGTCAAGTGGCACCGGAGTCGATAGGTGTAGGAGCAAACCCCCAAAAGCTTCAATGCCAGATTCTGATCTAAATCACATCACTGTCAATCCAAAGTAATTGACTCCTGTGGATTTACATGAGTGGAAAGGAGATCATAATCTTGCTCTTAACCTTTACCTTTGAAGTAGAGATGGTCATAAATCCGATTTTTCTATCCAACAGGAAAATGTCAGAGTTTCATCATTTTCTTCAAATCAGGGCAGGCAGTCAAAAAAGTCCTGAGCAACACTACCAGGAAACTAGCAGGCTCTTTAATTTTAACGTGTCTAACGAAAAGAAACCAACTGAAAATACTTCTACAAATCAGAACTCTTTTGTCTCAAATAGTTTTGACATTAAAGTGTGTCCCACCGAAACGTGGGTCCTAAGGCCCTGTGCTCCTAAGCTCCACCATGTCGAGCACTGAGCGCTGCAGATAGTACAACCACTGGGGAGACTGGGGAGCAGCACCAAACCTTGCCCAGAGAAAGGGACAGGCACAGGACGTGGCCACACTAGCATCGCTGTGGCAGAGCTGTCCCCAAGAGTATGTCAGCCCAGCATGATAAAGGTTAGTACTTCCAACCCTAGACCAAGCATTTCATTTCAACCTTTCTGATGAAAAAAAAAAAAAAAAGGAAAAAAGACCAAAATCCAAACAGACATATAGTGGTTGTGCGCTGTTACTGTGGAAAAGATTTCTATTTCATCCAAATTGCATCTTCCAGTGTTAAAAAGGGGATCAAGAACTTGATTCAGAAGAATGAGGAAATCTCCTGTGAGGTAAAAGTTATGCCAGAATTAAAATGCAAAGCGAGAAGTGGGAACTAGGTGGCAATGCAAGAGAAGGGCTGAGTCAAGCCCCACGCGAAGGGTTTGCCTGGCACTTAGACCAATGCCCAAAAACCTCCACCAAAGGAAGCGGGTACTTTACCCATTCTCCAGCTGCAGGTGGAATACAACACAAGGTGGCAAAACTTTCCTCAGCCATTAAGGAATGTGTGTTGACTTTCTAGAATTTATTTTAACCATTGTTACATTGTTTCGGTCCAGGCTTCTGAAACTAACAAAGCCCAACCGACTGTAGCCTCCTGCCACTGCTTCTCATCCCTGCCTCTGACTGACGTGCAATTTGGAGCTTGTATCTGCTACTTCGGGACAGCCCAATTTTCATGGATATTCATGCTTAGACCCAAACAGTCAGCGCAGCCCTGACGCTTTCTCCAGCTCACCTGAAATGGGAGCTGATGTTTCTGCTCATTCATCTCGGCTTCCTTTGCTCCTCCGAATATTTCTGATGGTTGCTAGGCAACTATTGTTGAATACATGCATGAGGCATTAATTGTCTGAGCACTTTCAAAGAGGAAAATTCTTTAAAACTGAGGACATTGCCATACCAAAAATAGGATATTTCCTTTATGAAGGGCAACACTCGTGGCTGGGAATGTTGATGGCTGCAGTATGTCAGAGGCTAGATGAGTCACCGAGATTACTCACACGCAGCACAGTACAAAAGAAGTCTCTTAGGAGACCTGACTTTATTATAAAGTTTTATTTAAAATTAAGTGTTTCAGATCTAGTTCTGTCTTCTGACTGCTGTCATTGGGATATCACGGTCCACATTTTCATTACATTAATGGTGTTGCGTCAAGCTGCTGTTACAGACAGCATTAGAACTTACCAAGTGTACCATTTCACTACCTCCTAAACCCAAAACGGCACTGGCAAGTACTCCTCTTCGCTACACTTCAAAGAGATACTGTAGTCTCACTGCTGATTTTAAGTGCTCTGTGCTCCTTACCCGTAAATGTGGATTTCATTTTATAGGGTCTTTTTTCCAAAATACATTCCAATGTCATGATCAAGCTCTAAAGACAGTAAACACAGACTTCCATAAATTGACTTAAACTTTCAAACTAAACAACTGCAAGGATTTGCAGCTAGGTAATTTTTTGGGGTTTCTGGGGGGGTTTTTTGTTTGGTTTATAACAAACCCATCTCTACCATAACTAAACATTCACAATGTACATGTATTCATCTTAATTACAGGCTGCCTTTCAAAACAACCAACACCAAAAAAACCCTGAAGGACCATCATTTTTTTGGCAATTCAGTCAAACGATTATGGTTCGTTGCAAAATCGGGATGCTATAAAAGAATGAGGGCAACTACACTGCTAATTTTGAACATGGTATTCTGAGCTAAGAGCTGCTAAAGACCCTGGGAATAATCTTTTCTGTTTTTCAAACTGGTGCTCTGCCTCTGTGAAAGTATGTAATGGGACACAGGCTCATCTCAGCAAAGTTCAGCTGAGGTTTGTAAGACTTTAAGATGAAGTGACTTATTTAATCAATGAAGTGAGAAGTAGAATCATCAACACCTACTTAAGGTAAACAAGCCACCCCACAGCAAACAGCTGTTTTCACTGGGAGTTTAACTTCCACTACAGTCGCAAATCCAGAGTGAAACACAGGAGCGTGATGACAGAGCTGGGAGGTTGCACAGTACCTCTCTGTGGAAGCAGCAGCAGTGTCTGTGAACGTCACCCATGTGAGCAGGATGAACACCATTAGCCTTTTCACATATTCTCTTACCCTTTCTGTGGGCTGAAACTGCTGATTTTCAAATAAATTCCTCCTCTTCTATTACTCACTTGTTGCTAACACCTGCTTTTTAATTAACATGCTCTTTAAAGTTACTACGCAAAAAGGTAGGGACTGAAGATGTCTGTGAAGGATTCATCAGGGAAGACTCATGAAGTTGGTACAGTAAGTCTGTAGATGATCTCGCAGTGTGTCGCTGCACATTTAAATAGGATGCTATTGCGTTACATTTTCCATACTTCAGCTGAGGAGACAGCCCCTTGTAGAAGTTACTGAAGTGGCCTAGAATGGACCAGATCCAATTCTCCCTGAGCTGATCTCCCCAACAGGGAACAGACAAGGGACTGATGAGCCCCCAGAGACCAGAGCAGAAGAGTACGCTGCCGGTCGGTGCTCCCAGACAGACAACTGCTCATGGTGGATGGAGACTGGTAAGGAGAACAAATAAGGCAATCAACAGCCACCAAGGTGGATCAGTGAAGACACTGGCGTTCAGCTCCTAAAGCACCAGCTTCCTCTGTAACCCTGCTCCTCAGCCTCTGGTCCACAGAGCAGACGCAAAGCTCGGCCTTGTCTACGTAAGAGTGTAAGCAAATTTTACGAAGGTTTGCCTTACTGTATAAAGGACATAAGATCCAGTGCAATCTAGCCTTTACCAACCTAGATACTACAAATTACATATATTAATACAGTAACAGTTTTTAAGGCCAGAAGGAATTAGTAGGCTATTAGCACCTTGTTTACTTTCTGCAAATACTGCCTATAAAATGTCAGAGCGACCACTGGATGAAGACAGTATCTCTTCCTTGAGTAAGGAATATGTCTTTTGAAAAGCAGTCTTGATTTAAAAGGTTCAAGTAACAAAGAATCTATGTTACTCCTAGCTAAGTTGTTCCCATGGTTAATTACTCCTCGCCACTAGATAATTGTGCCTTAGTTTCAGCATTAATTTATCTGCTTCCACTCTGAAGCACAGGGTCTTGCTACATGTCTGTTCACCAAATTAGAGAGGCCTCTACTGTCACAGGTCTTCTTCTCATGGTCCTCCTAACAGACTGTGATTGGGTCTCTTCTTAGTCTTCTCCTCCATGCATAAACAGATTGACATTCTTTAGTCTTTCACTTGAAAGAGAGTTTTCTGTGGCATGAATTGTTTTTTTGGGTCCTTCCTTAACCCTGTCCAGTATTTCAACACAATGTGCAAAGCACAGGCATCAGAATCGGACATAAAGCTGAAAGTTGGGAAAAATCTCTCTAATAAACTCTTCCCACTCTTCCATGTTCGTTTGCAGCCCATGGTTCAGAATAATACATTTAAGTATTAGTAGCACAGTTATCCCATGAAATTGTATCACCCTTTTTGCAGAAAGCCATCATCATTTGACTGACTTACCAAAAAATGTTAGCTCTTAGGGGGGTTGATAATGACTTCCTCTAGCATTACATACAGCAGTAGTGACACCTCTCTATTTCTTCTCACTATCCCCCTGCTCACTCATCTAAGAACCAGGTTTGCTCTCCTACTCTAGTCAATTGGCTATCTATCATTACCCTCAAGTAATTTATGGCATTAAGAGCAACACAGGACCCCTGAGGCACAAGGAAATGCTTGTGTGATCACTAAAAGACCAAGATACAGCTATATATAATACCAAGGCCCAAACTCCAGCTGAAATTTAAACTCTCACTGCTTCACTGGCCTTTGGCCCATAATGGACAGTAAAACAATTAAAAAAATTACAAAGTCCTAATTGCCAATGATAAATCTAAAAAAACAGCAACACTTTTTAAAAATTTGCCTTCATATTCAGTACCTATGCATAAAAACAAGGTCCTACAAAGAAACTGCCAGCATCCACTGGGAATATGGATGCTCACACCGTAACACATTGGTACCTTCTCCAGTAGACACAAGCGAAAAGGGATTGCTGAGGCCTCTTTAGCTGTTTGCGTCTGATCAGGTTTATGAAGATCCTGACAGGTAATGCGAACTTACTCAAACAGCACTAGTGTCAATAGAGGGAAAAAAGCCACCTCTGGATCAGCCTTAATGCCCTCACTTGATTTCAGAGAGAGAAAACTATAGCAAGAATTTTAATGCCCTATTTTGCCTCTTTTGCAATTTGATTTAAAAAGAAATTCACAAACCCCCAGTCACATAGAATTTAAATTCTGCAGAAGTCTCACCCACCAGTAATTACTACTGCAGTGTTTAAAATTTTAAAAGAAAACAAACCCCAACCTGAACAAAACACTGTTTTTCAATTAATCTTCTTCTTCTGATTTCTCTCCACATTGCATCATCTCCCAATTACTGTGATTTTGCTGAGTGTGCCAGTTTCTTAAAGACACAGCTATAAAATGTATGGACTAATTGTTGAGCAGAACTGAAGAGCTATTAAAACTGCAATAGTACAGCACTTCCAACGGTAGTCTATTATTTCTACATGATTGGTTTTGTACAGTCCAACTCATGCAGTGAAACTCTTAGATAAATTAACTCCTTCGTTTTGACATAAACATCAAAGGCAGAATTAAAGGAGAATGAACATTATTTTCTGCTGCTATTTTAGACATACGGTTCATAACACCATGCATGTTCCTGGAAAGTTACAAATTATTTAAGCTGAGAAAGCCATTTGCTGTTTTATCAAGTCTGCAATACATAAAATTTGGCTCCAGAATTATCTAATTTTCCCATTTCATGTTTCTCTGTCATCTACATGGTAGAGTATGTTTACAGAACTTTATAACTATAATATACAATTCAGTCATTTCTAAATAGCTCTATAAGAGTAAGTCTGAAATGTACACATTTTAAAGATTACTTAGTGAACACTAAACCCTTTCCCAGCTGTTTTAAATTTTGAATTTCCCAATAAATGAATAACATACTAAAAAAGCAAACAAGAGCTGACATTATTTAGTCTAAGTTTCTAAAATGGCATAACATCTGTAGCTAAAAACAATTTTGAATAACCATATTTAACTAGAGTAGTATTCTATTATTCATAGCTCATTTT
>NW_009629267.1:0-57978 GCF_000690535.1 Cariama cristata | reverse complement strand
GGGAATCTTCACTCATATCTTTTATATATATTCATGTGACCAACTCATGATCCCGGTTAAGTGCCACAACTGTTCATTAACACACATCACAGCCCCCCAGTCAGCACTGCGAGCTTTGAAACCACGCCAGAAGCAGGGGCTCAACAAATGGCACTTTGACCTTTTCACTACTAACTTCAATCTTTATGAAAATCTCTAAGACGTCAGCTCTGTCTCCCTCTTTTACCATCTTTTATCTGCTCCCAAAATACCTAATATTCATTCATTAAACGGAAAAGATTGCTACATTCTTACGTAATGATAGATTCCCCTTTCACTTGCAACCGGCTTGTGAAATGCTTTTGATTAAAAAAGAGAACGAAACGCTCCCTCCCCCCGCCAAACAACTCTAAATACAGATAGCTCACTCATTTCCAGGGAAATCAAGCATGCTGCCTAATATTAAAAAATCTCACAGCATCCAGGCGAGTTTAGCTCCGTTTTATGTTCCTCTTATTAATTTCCAACTTTGCAAATGCTCACCCTGCTCTTTGCTTGCTTTTTTAATTTCATGTATGTATCTTCACATCTTCAGCCTGAGCATTCGTGGGGGGATAGAGACTGATTTTTTGCCCAGCAGGGTTTCCATTCCCTTCAATAGAGTCACCAAAACCAGTAGTCCCATGGAGGAAAATGCAACCAGAGACAAATAGAGGCTTTGATCATTTTTATGGTGCTCAAACAGATTGGGGGGTGCCAGAGAAATCATGCCTTTTATTTTTTTTTTTAAATGCCTAGCAGTAATTAACTAATTACATGTTAAGAAAAAAAAAACTCAGAAAAAGTTCATGAGTCATGTATGTGTTTTCATTCTTTGTAAACTTTCTGGCACATCCTATATGCTTCATTTCTTGCTTTAAGTAAACAAGTACTGGAAAATATGCATATTCGGAACCAAGGGGAACGATGTATTAATTTGAAGTTTGCTTTGTGTAAGTTTGTGTTTCCCAGATTTGCAATGAAACTTCAAGGAAACCTAAAACTCACCTGCAACCTTTAATTTATACCCTCCTTCAGCCCCAGATTATCTAGAAGGTATAAACTATTCATTTAAGTGGCACAGTGAAGTATCATCATTAGGTGGCTTAGTTGCCTGGGATACTACTATCAGCCTGACCAGTCGGGAACCTGGGAAGCGTGAGCTCCGAAGGGGGGAAAAGTAAACAAAGTAATGAGTAACAGTTACAGCTCCTTAAAATGTGTACATTAACCTCGGTATTGGGAAACTATTTGCTTTTTAGAGACAGCACCCTCTGACTGAAATAGTGATAAATATTTTGGAAATTCCATCCGAAGCCAAAATGAAATTACTCAAGTGCACTCCGGGAGAACAAAGCTTTTTAGTATACCTTCAAATGAACTCAGATAAGTTTACAAATGGCCTATACCTAAAAGACCATTAACTAAAATTACATTTGTTTTTATTGAAAGACAGCCTCAAGTGCTGACATGTAATATATGACATGTGATACATAATAATACTCTTAAACCAGTTCTGACATAATATCTCCCAAGGCATAATAACCACAAATGACTGCTTTAGTTAAGAACTAGCCAGAAGCAAAATAGATCCATGTAAAAGTAGCTTTAACCATAAATACCTCAACAATATTTTATGTCACTTTGTAAAAAAGTTAAAGGAGTCCCATAATAATTAACAACAAAAACTTCATGTTCTTTACTATTGTATGGTGGTTGTGAAAGGTTATTTCATAGTCCCGCAGCTGCCAATGCTGTAAATTATGCAGGCACCAAGAAGCATTAAGGAGAAATAATAGCAATTTAAACTAAGGCTGACGTAATTCATGATAAACAGTCATTGGAAAATATTACAATGTTGTCTTTTTTGAGTGGGTTTAATCAGAAGAATGTGACCATATTCTGACATAAACCACTTCTCTTTCTCGTTCTATGGGCGCGGGAACAGGGGCCCTTCCCTGCTCCTGGCCACTGCCGAGCCCCGGCACCTCGGGGATGCTGCTCGCCAGGCCTGGGATGCTGGTGGACCTACAGCTCTCCTGAGACAAAGCTCAAGAGTCTGGGCAGGCCCAGTGGTCCAAGGGAGGTACAAAAACCAGGGAACAGACAAATGAGGATGCTCTAATGAAGGCATATTGCAAAAAAAAAAAGAAAAAGCTCCAGAAATGAGAACAGGTATGATGGACATGGCTCACAGTCACACTCATGATGAACACAGCTTGGCTTACTTTTCGCTATAATGACAAAAAGTGATTTTGATAGCTGAATCATAAAACTAGCCATCCAGCGGAAATCTTACACAGGAGGAATTAGTCATTTACTTCTACAATCATTTAGTGAATGTACACCAATAAAACAGATGCGTGTGCAATAGATGACAAAACGCATGTGATAAGTTACATTTATCAGGCACAGAACAGCTCACTTGTTAACCCTTCATTTACTGGAACTGCATGTTAATTCTCTGCCAAACTCAAGCTGATAAAACATCTAAACTCCACAATACCATCACATAGTGACTGATCAATTAAAAAATTAAAAAGGAGAAGAAGTTAAAAGCTCCAGACTGGAAGTGGGCACACCCAGGCTCTCAGCTCTGCATGGGGTGCTCGCAGGAGGGAAGAAATCTCACCTCCCATCCCATGAGAGCCCCAAAGCATGGACTGTCCCAGAAGGGAGGCCGTACTGGCCACCCCATGGTTCACAGCCCTGATGCATCCTCAACCAGCCGGGCGACAGTCACATGCCGTCACTGCAGGCACGCAGCACCACACGCCCACAACAAAAGCCCCTCTCTCTCCCAGACTGCTACCCGGGGGCACCCGAAGAAGTAAGGAGCCGTGCCCTCACCACAGGAGCCGTGCTCTCACAGTGGCACCGGCTGGCCGCTCCAAGCTTCTTGGGCAGCTACCCGGCTACTCCACGCAGGACAGACGGCCACCACCAGGCCCAGGTGAGAAGCCATGCCAAGGGGCTGGAGGAAATGGGCAGAAGCAGCTTTTCAGGCAGCACCTGCCCCTCCACTCAGCATCTGCTGCGGGAACACGTACCCCAAATAAAATCAGTGTGCTCCATAAAGGAGTTTTGATTACAAAGTGAAAAATAATCTACTTTAATATTTATCTCAGTTACAACTACGGTTGCTACTGAAAATGTAAAAAAAAAAAAAAACAAACCAAAACAAAACACCAAAGCAAACCCAACCCAAATGTAGAAGCTAACAGCATTTGTTTCTACTGAAGTTCTTGCATACAGGAAGGTATTTTATCTTACTTTACTACACATTACTTATGTTCACTTAACAGCTTGCTGTTAACATTAGGTGAGATTCTGCCCTTGGTTAACTGGTGAAAATCTTGAGTAACAGTCACTGAAGTAGATCGAATTATTTTGGATTTACACCACTAAGTGAGACAGAATGTGACCCCTTATCAGTGCCTTTTTGCTTTGAGTATACAAATATTTTATGCATTTCAATGAGTGACAGAATGCAAAACTTGCAAATATTTATTTTTAGATGTATGGAGAAAAAGCAATTAGAGCTAAAAATGTTAAGAATGAAGAAATCACTTAACAGAAGCAATTATGTTGGGCACATAAACAGCTCTGCCTTCAGACATTTTATTCAAATGCTGCAGAGCACACTAGAAAATATCAATTGTTTAAAAAAAAAGCAAGTATTTTTTCACAACTGAAAAAATCAATCATTATAAACAACATCTGGGGATCATTAATATCTTACTCTACCGTTGAATTAACAAAATAAGAAAGAAGTCTGACC
Organism: Cariama cristata; assembly: GCF_000690535.1. NCBI lineage: Eukaryota > Metazoa > Chordata > Aves > Cariamiformes > Cariamidae > Cariama > Cariama cristata. The sequence goes on along the minus strand of NW_009629267.1, from coordinate 54,179 downwards.
AGAATCCAGAACATTTCCAGATTCGCTTTTTCAACCTAAAAGATTATGTTTGCAGAGGTGGAGTGGGAGGGAAGAGGAAACGTACATTTATCTATATTGTATATAGCACTATTATGCATTAATCATTACTTCCCCTCCAGCTATGTCCTGTTTTTGTTTTGAGAGAGTTAAAATTTGAAATATTTAGCTAAGCCACCCTGCCCAGGATCTTGGAAAAGATGTGCATATTTTTCAGACTGTTGGAGATGCCACCATAAAGCTCCATCTAAGGAGGTCCAAGTATCCATGCTAATAAAAAGCCTTCATACTCTTCCTATCGCGTTTCTAAATGCTTAAATGTTCTAGTCTTAGTAGAGGAGCACTAACACCAATCCCCCTCTAACATAACATTTGTGTTAAAACAAAGAAGCACAAAGCATGTATCTGGAAACTTCAGGATTTTCTGAATTTCACTGACATACATTATCCTGTAGGTAGCCAAAACAGTCAATAGCAATAATGCCGATACTCTACGACAGCTGAAAAACATTCAAAACCCACCCTTTCAGGCCTAAGTACAGTTTTGGTACTAGAGCTGGTTTAAAAAGAAAAGCCAACCTTGACTCACACAAAGTCACCAACAGGAAAACTGTATTTCATTTAGACTGGAAAAATTCTTTCTTTTTTTTTTTTTTTCAAGTCTCATTCCCTGCCAAGGTTTTGTTTTGTTATGTTTTTCCCCTAAACAACTGATTTTATCTGTGAGTCACAAACTTCTGTAAACTGAGATGTATAACGAAAGCAAAGACCAAATTTCAGCTATACCCGGAGTAACAGTACCACTCTATATTCTGAAGTCATCAGGTTTCATCCTACACATTTTTTTCTGGCACATGACCTATCCCTAAGAAGTCCCTTCTTCTTCATAGCGCCATCCTGCCACAGCTTCCCTGGTCAATGACAAGACGGAAGGTAAGCCCTTCTGCAATCGTTGGTTCAGAAACCTCAGCAGCGGGGAAGATGGGTAAGTCATCCCTCACTCCTAACCACTCCCTGCCAGCCCTGAAGTGAGAGAATCTGCTTTCTGCATTGTTTTACAGGGAGACCCGAGCTGTTGAAGGTTTTGGGTTTGGTTTTGGTTTTAATGTAGGTGATTTCTCCCAACACAAGTAATATATCGTTCAGGTTTTTTTGGGGGGAAGGGGAGAGGAGGGAAGTGGAGACTGCAAGGCCCTTTACACATCGTTTTTTTCAATGAGCAGTTTCCCTCTGCATTGCTCATGTTATGGTAAAATGAAGAAGTTTCATTTTTCAGAGAAAAAATGGTATTTATACCACAGCAGGATGTAGTTCTTTTACTTTTTGGTATGAAATGGTTTATAAAAAATTGGCCTTTACACGCAAAAATAAAACTTTTAACCTTCTTTTGGGGGTGAACAAGTGTTTACAGCACCCTAGGGACCAAACAGCTTCTTTAACGGCATATTGGACCCAGCATGCTATAAAAATAATCCAGAATGATTTAAAATTTACCAAACAGATTTTAAAAATCAAGAAGAAATAAGGTATTCGGTTTTCTCTCATGCTCCTGTTTATGGAAAAAGCAACCCCATGCTCACAAAATGAAAGAGAGCCTTCTGGTTCATCTTTAGCAGGCAGGATTTATAATATTTATCTAGCAAACCACCATGACAAATCCTTCTGTGCGAGATTTTCACCTGCTGAAGCCCATGGAGCTGTAGAAATCCACCATCACACAAGTACCTGATCCTCCTGCTTCTAAGCTGCACGTCTGTTCTGGCTGCCCTGTGAGCCTCCAAGCCTGGAGAAGTGGGAGATGATGCTGACAGCCTCATCCCTGCACTCCCTTGCTGTAGGGGCCCACATCCATTCGGCAACGCAGCCCACAACCGGGTTGTGAAAGGACCCACGCTCATCGATGCACCCTGGAAGTCACTCCATGCAGCGGAGCAAGTAGAAGGCCAAGCCACCTTCTTCGGACAAGCAAATGCAGAGGACGTGTGCTGCTCTAGCAGCAACTGCACAATGATTACTGCCCAGTGACCCTCGGATACACCTTCTGGACACTGCACAGGCAGCTTTGCCTCCAGCTAGACCTCTTTGGTCTATAAGGAAAACTATCAGGATCCCTATTTTTTCCATTCCTTCTCTCTTGCAGTGTATATGACCACCCAGTAAATGGCAGTAAATTATATGCATTTACGAAAGTTATTCAATAACAGTAACTCCAGAGGTTGATAAATGAAAAAGATTTTGAAAAATGTCTTTACCAATGATCTCGAGTTGAAGAGAAATGAATTGTTCAGCTGGCACATATTATTTTTATTTTAAGGGAGCTGGGGAATGAGGAAATAGGGGTTTGGTTTTTTCCACATGCCAATTAATAGGAGCAGTTAGATAAAGGAATGCGTGGGTGAACTCTAGTCTGCACAGAGCACTAAAAGGAGGCCATAAAAGAGAACTGATCCCCTTTGCTCACCCTGCTGTGTCCAACTGGTCTCTTCCTTGGGCAGGAAGGGACACCGCTGCCACTGCCACTCAGGTCCAGGCCAAGGTCTCCCGGTGGCCCTCACGCAGTGCCCCCTGCAAGCCTGCACTGGCTGCCGGCATTGCCAGGCAGGGCTCAAGCCTTTGTGCTTCAGTTTGACCATGGATAACTTCACTTCAGCGCCCCATGCAGGTTCAAAATCTCAGATTTATCATTCCCAGCCAGCAACATCAGGATTTCTTTATCCACCTGGACTGTTTCACGCTGGTGAGGACCTCTAATTTCGGAAGGGGAGAAGGTATACAGTCTGACTGTCGTCATATCCATGAACTTTGGCTATCAAGACATCCAAGCACAGCTTACGTCTTCAGCTTTCTGAACAGAAGCAAGCTTTTGAGCCTATTTGCATTCTGGAGGGGAACCCTCCAAGGCAGTTAGATTAACTAATCAGTAGTTATATCAACAAGAATGTGAGCAGGAGGCTTCCCAGTCACAGCAGTCTTTTGTCTGTAAATGGAGAGCAAGTCCTTCCCTGGCAGGCTGCAAAGACATAGATGCAAATGTTGGAGCCTTCCAGCTGCTGAGCCGATTCCTCAGCAGTTTGGCTCTCCAGCGGCCTTCCTGATGGGACGTTGTGGCACACTGAACCAAGTTAATCAGAAAAGGACTCCGCAAGAAAATCGGTCCTGAATACTGCTGCCCAAACCACTTTGGCACATGCTGTATGGCAGTGCACAGGCAGGACAGAGGCAGACACCGGCAGGCGGGGGGCGGCAGCAGGTACCGGCTGTGGTAGCCCATGCTGAAGCTGGAGGGAAAGCTTACTGCAGCCTAATCCTTACAGAAGCTCTATGGAAATACAGAGGCCATCCACACAAGACTGCCCGAAGCATCAAAGCATCTCTTCCAGTCATGTCTGCGGGAGCTTACAGACAGCATCTACACACCTCTTCTACTTAAGAAAGTCCCACACCAAGAAAACATTATTTACTATCAACGAAACTTAATTTTTCTCCCTCATTTCCTGTTTTATTTATTTTTGTTAAACTCTACAGAATGGGGAAAAAAAGGGGGGGAGTATGAGGAGTCAGAGCTGAACAAAATGTTTTTGTTATAAATGTGTAACAACAGTAGAGAGAATACTTCCTGGAAAAACATTTCCCTCGATTAAAACTGCCTAACAAGGACAACAGTTCACACGCTGTAGTGAACGGGGCTCTTTGTGAAGGTGTTTCTGGTGTCTCACTTGTGACGTGCTATATCTGTTGCACAGTACTCCAGTGTGCAGAGAATGTGTAACACCTTCCCCAACAGCAACATTGCTGAAGAAGACCTGGCATCTGTACCAGAAGCCAGTGTTTCCCACATAAAGACATTAGTAGAGTGTATTTCCCAAATTTTGTACTCACTTTAGAGTTTGGAGAATTTCAGGTGATGGGGAAATAGACATGTTCCTATCTTGTTCCTTCTGCACACCTCTTTCATTTGCAAGGTAAGAAACAGCCAAGTCCTTCAAATTAAATGTGTCTGAATCTCCTTATAGACACCTTTTAAGAATTTTAGTCACATTTCTGTAATCTGGTCTCCCCTCAGATTTGACTGATAAATACCAGTGCCTTAGAGTAATCCATTTATCTACTGTACCACCCTGCCTCTGTTTAGCTTTAGCAGTCATCACTTTCCACATGTGACATCAATCTACATGATATCAATGTAAACTGTTTGTATAACGAAGTGCTGTACATTTTATTGTCCTGCCAGCAAAGAAAAGGATAAAATAGCACTTTGCCTGTTGCCTTCAACAAAGGTAGTATAATTGACACCATACATTTTGCAATACAGAAACGGAACCATACATTGGCCATTTTTTTGCCTCCTAACGCAGCAGGGTTTGCAAATTTTACCATGTCATTATTTTCATAAGAAATACTTTTAAAGAGTAGTATTTTTGGGGGTTTATAGGCATTTTAAAAAATCTGCTTCTTAAACCAAACTAAATTTTAAATATACATTCTTAATTTCTATGGCTAAGATTTCTGTGGGTCTGTTTGATAATGAGATAATTGCCTTGCAAAGGTCAAGAGAATGGCACAGTTAGCTTTCAGAGACTGAACAAAGCACTTGCTATGGTTCACAAAGCGTAGTCTCTGCTTTACTCCACATCTCTTTGATTCATCTATTACTAATATTCCATGATACACTTACATTATGGATCCAACTATTTCAACAAACCTGTAATCAAGGAATGACCCTGAATAAAATACTCCACAGAAAGCAGATGGTACGCTCATCAAACGCCTTCAAGCCTAAAATAACCTTTCCCATATAAAAAGGATAGTCAATTAAAACTGAACTTAATATTCTGAGCTGGAGCTCAAAGTAAATAAAAATCAACATGATACTATTGTGTTATTGGACCAAACTTCCAAATGAACTTCATTCATTTTTTCACCATTCCCACCCCCTAAGAACAACCAACACTTTTATTCATAGTTCATTCAAAGCCTGTAATGTTTTGTGTGAGTGTGAGCAGACTTGACAGTTTGGGCCTGATCCTGCAAAAGCTTGACATCACAAAATTAAAACTATTCACAGCAGTAATGTGCACCAGTGACAACACCACGTGAGGAAGGATATCTCCTGACTGCCGGAAGCTGATCGGTGCAGCAGTAGAGGAGCAGTCCTGCACTACCTCGGAAAATGCTCTAATGCCACCAGTTGGGTTGGTGTTTCTCTGCCAACACAACAAGGCCTGGACTGGGTGCCAAACTCAAAGCCAGCATGCTAGAGTTGGAAAAAAGAAGGAGATGATTCTCCCATCACAGGCATCATTGAACCCCTTCCCTCTCACTCCCATTACTGTATGTTAAACGCATAATCAGAACTTCTCTCTCTAAGAGACTACAAGATCTTCCTTGCAGACATGTAGGAGTCTGGCACAGCAAAGGTGTACCCACCGCTGTGCAAACAGACTTTGCTAGCATTAGCCACAGAGCTCATCCATCTGGTGATATGGGTAATAAAACTTAATTCTCACAGCATAGGTACACTGCTAAAGAAATTACACTGGACCTATTACTGGAGTTTCCCTGGGTGTGCACACAACATACATTCTGCCACACATTCAGCAGCACATCCGCTGCCCTTGCGTTGATCTGACACACACACACACAAAAAGGTGTGAAATCACCTGGCAGCTATCAGGAGTCAAATCTTGCAGCCCTCTCTCCCAGCTGTAAGGGGCTGCATACTCCTCTGGAGCTGCAAGAGTATTCTCTATACCCTTTGAATTAAGAGGCCACCTCCCAGAAGTGCCTCTGCGCTTGTAAAATCAAGCTCCTAGCACTGGCAAAGCCCCCGCTGAAGAAGCCCACGTTCCAGGAAGGCCAGAAACACACGAGCTGGAGCTGACATTTGTTCGAGGCCCTGGGAGCATATGTGCAGTTGATGAGCGCTCTGCAACAGCAATGGGACACGCAGGAAGTCTCTCCAATTTTGCTTTTGCATTTGTTAGCATATTGCACCAAAAATGACTTTAAAAAAACCTAGCATACTTTGTAAAGCTTCTGGAAAGACATAGGCTACAGGCGAACAGTTAAGGTAGACAAATTTCAAACCCAGACAAGGAAGTCTTTCACTCATACTGACTAACTGTTCTACACACTCTACCCGTGTAACATTATCTTTGATTGTGATAAACTCAAGTTGCAATACCGCGATCACTAGTGACTAGAAGCCTTCAGTCTCACACAGGAAAGAGCACATCTGGTACTTAACATTTCAAACATAAATAGATGAACACTGGTTCACTTTAAATGAATCATATCTTCCCCTTGGAAATCAGTGGACACTTAAAAAGAAGAAAAATGTCTTTACTTGCGAGAAAAAGAAAATAGCTGTAATATGACTTACCAAACTCATCACATATGCTTTCATTTTCTATTAGAGTAGGATGATCAAACGTATCCCGACAGTAGAAGATTTGGGGGTTCTTGCTTGTTACCGCAATGCCTCCCAGGGCTAAAACAAACTGATCTGTTAGTATTGAGGAAGGCTTGTCCTGAATACGCTTTAACATGGAACGATATCGACAGTACTGTGGGTAGCTGAGAATTAGCAGGTTTGAATCTTCATCATCCTCACCTGGAAGAAGAAAAGAAAGAAAAATACTCTTAGTATTTCAGAAAAATATAAAACAAGAGCCTTAACTCAAGCATCTCAGAAAACCCATGGCCCACTTGTTCAGACTTTTCTCAAGACCTATCCTTTCATAGCACAGTGGTTTTCAAAAGGAAGGTTAAAAACAGAAATTTAAAAGAAGTTTATTGAAACAGCTTCTTTTCTGGCTTTCTGCTTAGCTCTCCCATGCTCACCCACAAGGACTCTACCTGGATGAGTAAGAAAACACCACTCTGCAGAAGTTGGCCAATGGCCTGATTCAAAGTGCTCTCCATACTTTGCCAACTTGGCCGCTTTGATACAAGTATTATCTGCCATTTTTACTCAGCTCCCTGTACAGCCTTACTGAACTCATGTTTACACCAGCTAACATCTTTTAAAAATAATAATATGCAAGCCCCAGACCATACAGCTATTAATTCTCTTTTGAAGTTTCTGATACTGGCAACTACCAAAGGGCCCCTGGGCCAGGGTGGTGGGCTGATCTGACCTGGTCATTGATGTTAAGCTACTCCAACAGGTGGAAATAACTTTCCTCACATTAACTGCAAATGCAGCAGGACTCAATAAAACACCTACAGAGCACAATGAGCAAATGAATTTTCAAACAGCTCATACTTTCAAAATGTGGCCTCAAAATATAAAGCAATCTAGAGCTCACACCTTTCCATTCCCCCAGGTTTTAGATGATATTAGGCACAAAGGCGGTAGATTTTGAAACATCACAATCAAGTTTCATCATATGATAACCAGCAGGAAATCTAACACCAAAAAACCCCCAAAACATGAGAAATTATTCATTTGCAGGTATGCAACCAGTACTTAACAGCACTTCTTTTTATGCTCATTTATCTCCTCAGGTGGGGTAACTGAACGTGGCTTTCCATGCATGTCAATGAAGACAAAGCAAAAGCATTCACTTTCTGTTTTCTGCTGTACTCTGATTACTGAATAACTCAGCTATTTCTTCTGTCAGAGACAAAAGGTCTACTATTTAATCCCACTACCAATACTGAAATGATCTTTCTTACCCTTAAAGTAAAAATCACTTCAGATACCGAAAAAAATGTGAGACTAGTTCTCCCCAACTAAACACAATGGCACAACTCATCTTGATTCATGTGAGGCAATGGAAATGTTGACACATAAAAGGCTAAATTTTAAGAAGTCTCTGGAAGCAGATATATCACCTAGAATGTCATCACTGCAGATGAATGCAATGCTGCAAAAAAATCAACATGGCAGATGGACTTGGGAAGTACTGTTTTTACAAGCACAGTTCCTGAAAGCCAACACTTTTAAAATTTTTTTCCTACTACCCTGACATAGGCGAGGAGATCAAATAATTTGTGTAAAAAAAGTAAGGAGCAACACATTTTGGTAAACAGCATTTACATTACTTTTCTAAGAAAATAAAATTCATGGCCCTAAAACCTCTTTGGCCAATAAGGATGTAGTCATGCTTTTCTTTGTTCTCAACAAGTAAGTACCCCATAAGTCTACACAACAGCACAACTGAGCCAATTGCCCCTGGGAATAAGGTGCTCTCTTCTGTATTAAGAAACTCTAAAAAATCAGATAGGAAAAGTGTTCTAGGAATTAACAAGCACACGATCCACCCTTTAGCTCCTTCAAGAGTTTCATATACGCCTGCCTGACAGTTATTACTACTTTATACCTTTGTGTAGATAGTAGTGAGCTGAATCCGTTGATCTGACAGTACTTTTCTTATGCCAGGATGTGGTCAGCTTTTTAAACAGGGTGTATATAAATGTATGTCCCATGTGCCTTTGTAGTAAACCATTAGTTTCTAGACAAATGTGCTGTAAGTCTCTGTGCAGAATTACACAAACTTTCTACCCCTGACAACTGACGACTTAACTCAAACCCCTGGCATAAACTAAAACCAAGTCATTTTTTACAGGATCACTTTTATACACGCTTGTGCAACTCCAGTGAGTATTTTATGATCCATTTGTTTCCTTTCCTTATTCTCTCCAGGTTGCATAGATAAATCTAAGAATGAACAAAGGCTGAATAAACTGAAGATTTGTTTAGTGAAAGACAAACAGAGTGTTCCTGGAACAAAGACTTTTTTTCCTCAACCACGCCCACATGAGAAAAGAAAAATCAAAGTAGACCAATCCCTCATAAAATGCAAGCCCAAAGAGGAACTATTTTTTTTTCCTTCTAGCAAAATCTAACACGTGCCATTTAATGGTGGGCTTAGTGTATATTGCTGAATATTTTTCATAAATGTGATCAGAAAGAGTTTACTCTTAGGAGGAGCAGAGATCAAATGTGGATCACGTTCCATTAAAATGAAGAAAAACAACATCATTTCTAAAAACATTTAACTGAGAAAACCGAGATGCTGTATTTCTCCATCTCACTTTAGCTTCAACAGAGAAAACATGGTAAAAGATAATGCCTGCAGCACACCACTTGTAAGGCTCAACTGAAATTACTTTAATCCCATGCTTATATCATAATTGTGTGTTTTAATAACCCCCTCCAATGTCAATTTTTCATTTATTTATATATTTCAGAGCTGAAAACAGAGGAACTGTAATTAGGAGCCAAGGTTCCACCCCAGCCTTCCGAGTGCTGCCTATATATGCACAGACGTAATCCCACAGTTCCCTTTGTGAGGGGTAAAGAGAGCTGGGATTTGGCACAGCCTGGCATTTATGTTGGATTACATGTTCTTCAAGTTGTCTTTGTAAGTAAGGGATGCATGAAATGCCAAACACAATGAATCTATGCAAGAACTGACTTTTCAAATCAGCACAGCCATTTTTAATATGTAACGCAAGACAATTAAAAGCCCCAAAAGAAAAAAAAAATAAAGCCTCCTAAAAGCACAAATTCCTAACAAATCCATCTAGAGCCAGAACTATTTACAGAGAGAGCACAGAAATACAAAACTGTAACTCGCTTTTTGTTTGCTTGTTTCGGAAACATCAGCCTATAATGTTATTGCTAACTGCCATAATCTACCCTCAACATCAGTAAGCATTTTTTTCTTTAAAAAGACCTTCACACCAGGATTTTATAGAGCTTGATGGAAAAACTATGCATGTTCCTTCCTGTACCTAATTACCTCAACTGCAAGAGCTGCCAAGTATTTTGCCCTTTAGTTCTTTTAATCGTATTAGTGCAAACGCATTTGGATGCCAACAGAAACAAACATTTAAAGATTTTTGCTTAAAAGATTCCAAATATGTACGAGGCTGGTGCTAGGAAAGCACACTCCACTTCTTCCCAGAAAGCACAGAGTTATTTCTGCAGAAGAAATATGAATTTGTGCCTCTTGTAAGACTAAATGTCTAGTTTCGACCCAATTTAAGTAAAATAATGTCAATATGAACTGCTCTCACAATGATTTATGCTACCTTCTGTTACTTTATTACATTAGACATTCCTTTCTCTAAGCTTTATACTTTTTGCCGTGCTCCTAGCAACCACATAAAGGCTGAGCACCAACTTTATGCGCCTGGCACCCTTCCAGGCTTGACTGTTATTGATAATTATATTGAAGTTTCAATTTAATTGCTACTCTGTTGTGACACAGAATATTTTTCGTAATTAGGCATTTCCCATTTTCTGTCCATTCACTTTTTGTATTACTGAAAATTATTTTTTTCCCCCAGAAAACATAAGCAGAACAATGATAGAGATAAGGGCATGTACATCTGTTACTATCATTACCAACACGGTAATGTGAAGGGAAGAAAAAAAAAATTTAAAGGAAAAAAAAATTGTGAATATAATTTCTCAGAAGGTAATTTTCTTTTCAGTTTAAGTGCTCTTATTCTTCTTACAGTTACTCAATGATTTCCTGTTCTAATTACAAGACATTATACAGAAAGTCATTTTTAAAAAGGAAATGTACTAGAGCAGGAGGCTAAATAGCGTCATTCGCTTGGTATGGTTTGAAATTCCAAACTTCTGCATCTCTTTTATCAATTCTCTGTTCTACCTTTGTGCAATATATTCTACCACAAATCTACCATCTCTTCCGAGGCAGTTAACACAAATATATACATCAAAGAAAACACACTCGCAGTTAAACTGCAGGCAAAAGAAAAAAAAAAAAAAAAAGTCTTTTTTTTCTTCCTCACTGTAGCTGGTAAATTGGAGGCAAGCCAAGCCTAGGAGTGGAAAATATTAAAAAGTAAAAAAAAAAAAAAAAGAAAGAAGAAAGCTTGATTAAAAAGCAAGAGAAGAGATATTCAGTTCTAAATCTAAATGAATAAGCCACAAACTATTTCATAAAAACATACTGTGACGTAAATTACACATCAGTATTGCACTGTTGTGGTTATTTTGAGAAATGGCTTGTACTGTAAGTCAGCTGGTAAAACCCCACCCTTAATGATTTTGTAATTCTCCATACAGCAATCAACTGGAGCAGTCATGAAATTGCCAAGAAGGAAAACAGACAGAGCTGTAGAGAGTTTGTAATAAAAAGATAATGTACTTTTAACATAACAGAAGTAGAAGATTGGTTTTATTAACTAAAAAAACTATTTAAAAGGTCCCAGGCTTGCCATTTGTTTTGATAAATGTTGACACAGATCTTCATAAGATAAGCAATGGAAGTATCAGGGGAACCAGAGAAAATGGGACAATGCTTTGGTGTGTGGGTAGCAAATTGAGCAAGGGAGTTATTTGGAATACAGAGCAAAAATGAAGGAAGTTGAAGGGCTCTGTCCGACAGCCTCCTCTCCCACACGGTGCCCTCACTACTCTGCCTTCTTTCATTACCCTCAGTTACTAAGGGGGTCTCCCAGAGGATGTACATATCATAATTAGTTTATCATTGCTTGTATGCATGGTTTTGGCCATACCATCAATATGTAGCAGACACAGAGGTAATGGAGGATGCATCCGGATGTCCAAAGGGACTGGGAACAGCGAGGGTTAGCTGCGCTGAATGAACATGGCTGTGACTCCCAAGATGGAAAGTCTCTTGACTATTGCAGGGCAGCGTTCAGGTGTCACTGACCTCCCAAGACCCTCAGCAATCCACTGGAGCACACATGATGGGACTTGTTTCATCTAACAACACAGTTTAGTCTACGACAGTTGTGCAGAGAGACTCCCTTTCAGACTGCTGTTTTGTAAGACTAGGATCAACTCACTCTCTGGAGCTACTACTCCCTCATCAGTGACAACTAGCTTAGTCCAGAGGCTTAACTTGCAGATCAAATTGAGTGAGCGAAATGAATTCCACCTATGTGTCAAAGCAGTCTGCTCTATGCCAAAGCAACAATTCAAATGCATGCTAAAAAAAACCCCTTCTCTCCTGATACACTTTCCATCAAGATAAAAAAGGTTGTTCTCATCTGTAGCAATGGACTTCGGCTCTCCGAGCTCCTAGGACAGCGTCCAGTTCTCCTTCCCTTGTTCTACTCCTTTGGCAATGACTTTCTGCAATATGGGCATGAGAACACAGGTGTAGAGGAGACAAAGACGTGTGTAGCTGAGCCTTCAAAACCAATGACTGCAGGTCTGACAGGCTCTGCGCATCTCACAGCTGCCTGTTCTAATAACAGCCCAAAGGGAGACAGCACAGCTTCCCACAGGACAGAAATGAGTTTACTACACAATTACCTAAAACCCACGAACCTCTCAAAAAGTCCAAAAGCAACACAAACAGCAGAACCATGAAAGAGTAACCAGGAGGAAGAATAAACTGGGTCCTTACGACCTAAAAATCCTACTATGAGAACACCTTCCCATATCACCATCCAGTCATAACCTGCCAAATATCCCCAAATCATCGCCCAGATAACTGCAGCTGGCCAAGAAGCAATGACAATCATCACCTACATCTCTGGGTACTCCTATGAGAGAAAGGATGGCTCTCACAGTGAAATAACCTTCATGGGAGAATTATGTCTAGCTCCTTGATTGATCACGTCTCACATCAAACCCCCTGTGCAGACCCAAACCCAAGAACCCCAGTAGGAATCCATGTCCCTTTGCAGCAGACTGCTGTGACCTAGGAGCAACAGCTGAGGAGTTCAGGTAGCTGCATCATTGTCACAAAACTACTTCTGCGTGCTCTAGCACACCAATCCACTCCCTCTCCAGTGATTAGGGAAGACTTATCAAACACAGCTCTTCCAATCCACCCTGCCTTTCCATTCCCATGGTCTTTGTTCGCTCTAGTAACACCACTTGGTGTGCCTTCGGGGGTTTATTAATCACAAGACCTAAAAATATTAATCTAAGATTCATATTTCTCTCACAGATAAATGCAAATACAGTAATGATTTAGTCCCATGAGATGGTACAGGAAATCTGTGGGTTTGGGTTTAAATAAATTTGGGTGAATTATTGACACAACAGGGATACTGCTTTGTTGGCAGGTCCCATGCTACTCATCCTTGCTTTGAGAACCCCCCTCTATTTGAATGCTAATGCAATCAAGAACAAAGGCAACATGTTGCAGGATACTGAACACAGTGATTACATTTATGTTTACCAGATAATGATGATGTTAACAAGTTGCCTGTAATTCTTATGTGGACGTTTGCCTGCCTGATTTTGCTTTTAAATTGATCAAAAGGCAAAAGCCATTTCTGCCAATATACAGAATAAAATGTGCAGCCCTTCTGCATGCATCAGATATTTCTTCCCTTGTAAGGAGGAGACGGAGCTAATTCTCAGAATTTTGTGCCACTTCCCCAGCCCTCTGTTTTCTGTCACAGTGCCAGCAGAGCATCAGTCGTTCAAAGAATTCCTAAGATTAGTTTAACATTTGAAAGAATGAGAATACTTACAAATCTACTGGAGATTGAAACTACTGTTCAACCCAACAGCAATACAGTCATTAAAAAAAAAAGAAAAAAGACAGCACCATCTAGTAAGTACTTAAAGCACATGGTTGAAGAACATTTTACAGTTGGTGATTTGGATCTGAGTTGTTCTAGTTCTACTTAATGGGGATGAAATAGAGTATGTTGATTGATGACTGACAGTGTGTCCATATAATCAAATCTTCCATAATATTTATCTCGTTAAATCACTTTGAATTCTAATCATAAATCCAATTTTTGAAGAAGAGGAAAGGAATTTAATACTGAAAAAGTTTCCAACCAGGCATTCAACATCCTTTTTCAGACCCTAATCCAATATTCAGCTCTTCATAACTGCAGCTCCTACCCTGCACTCCCAGGATCCTCCCGCGCCTTAGGAAGCAGGTTTATGAGGTGTTTCTAGACTCAAAAGAAGAGTGACTGACAATCGTCATTTCCAGCTTTTATATAACCCTTCCATCCACAGGCCTCAAACTGCTTTATGGAGATGAGTAAAAATTATTATCCCCATTACAGAGAGAGAGAAACTGAGACAGAGAGAGCTTAAAGGATTTATTCTACCGCATCAAGCAACTTAGAGAGCAAGGGAGACAGCAAACAGGCCAGGCAGAAATCCTTGCTGGGGGGATTTCTGGGTAAGTGAGAGTTTCCTAAGTTTCCTCGAAAGGGAAGTGGCCGTCTCTGGCCACCCCAGCCAGCCTGCCTGCCTCCACCAGAGACAGGGGATGGACTAGGTCGGGGCTCTGTGTTGAGGCTCCTCTCCTACCACAACTGTTTTCCCTGTCCTGCACAATCCCAGTCACTCTTTCATTTTATTTAGCTGCTGCCCAGCTGGAATTATCTTCCGCCTTCATGGAAGGCTTGCAAAGCAGCGGTTCGCCCACCTGCCAAACGGCAGGTGACTGCTGCGATGATAGCTGGAGGAGCATGAGAAAAGTGAGCTGATGGTGGGGATGCAGCCAAGTTCAGAGCTGGGCTGTGAAATCGTCCCCCTGCCTCCCAAAATTTCCTTCTCTCCTTACTCTGCAGGTCACAGGTGTGGGCCAGTCACGAATGGCTACAGAAAACCACTCTGATATAAAAGGTTTTTAAACTGCCCTGTTAGCTTTCTAAAGCAGATGGAGACGGGGGGAAGGGGGAGATTGATTGTAGAAGGGAGCACATGCTGCCTGTCCTCTTGAATGTTCTGGGTCATGTGGACCATTCATGTTGAATGTGCATCAGCTTTAAAACAAGTATTTATCCTGGTTGTCGTGGTTACTGATAAGCAGCTTCAATTCTGCTGATAACAAAAAGAAGAAAGAATTAAAAAGGGGAGGGGGGCTGAAAACATAATTTGGTAATATGACGAAGCCAAGAAGAGGAATTAAATCACATTAAACAAGCCAATTGTACTGTAAATGGCTCTGCCTCTGTATTTGCTTTTAAATCATCTAAGGCTCTAACATGGCAGCTGCTTCAGTTTTAACAAACAAACAGTAAAAATCCCTTTTAATAACGAAAGGAAATAATGATATACTTTGCTTTAGCTGAATTCAAACATAATTTAATTTTTCCTGAGGTGAGATTTGCACAGGGAACAATCAGATAATAAGTGTTATCATTCTCATAGACAAAACTGAACCAGCACTTTGCAATTCAAAGTGCTATTTAATGCACCGTTTTCAGCAATCTCTGAACACCATCCAACATACCACTGAACTACGCTTCAGTACTTACACATAAAGCCTGATCCTGCAAATACTTGAGCATGGGAGTTATGCTACAAACACAAGTACTTCTACTGTTGCTGTGGCTGAAGTTACACATTACCTAAAGCACCTTCATGAGGGAGAGAGGTCACATCCAGTACCTTTTCCTAAAGCACCGTCTCATCATTTTATTACTATCACTATGATTTTGTGTCTTCGTCTCCCTTTCTTCTGAAGTGTAGCATTGCACAGAGAAAAATACTGGAGAATGAAAAACCCTACTCTTGCCAAGAAACATGCAACTAGAGCCACTGGCAAGAGAGGGGCACACATTTTTATAGCAATGACAATTAACCACTGAAACAATGAGCTCAAGGACATAACAGGTTTCCCAATCCAGTGCTCAAGACTGAATCTTTTTTTCCTGAAGATATTCTCTGGTGTGATGAGTTTTAAACTTGCAGTCTGTTATTTGCCCTCTGTGCTGAAGAGGTCCACAACAAATCCATATTTGATTGGGAAAATTTTAAGGCATGAAAAACTGAAGGGAAAAAAAAAGGAAAGCCACTGAGAGTTAAACTGAGTTACTGGACTTAATATCAGAGTAATCGGGTCTCCTGTCGTCTCCTCTCTTTCACCTCCACATGCCATTCAAACACAAATGAGAGAAGCATACACAGCCTTACTTATAATGGACTGTTACACCACCTCTTCTACAAGGCAGAATCAACCACCTTCATTTTCCATTGCCCCAAAAGTATGAGTCAAAAGCCTTATCTTGGTGTTTCACATGGGGCCCTTTCACTATCATTCTGAAAATTCAGAGGAACTGCACCCTCCTCGAAATAGCAACGGCAGAAGCTGCCGGCCCCAGAGATGTGACACGAGGGGTGGAGGGTGGAAATGGTCCAGTGATTTAAACAGTCAAGCTCTGCTTTTGACGTTTATGCCCTCTTTGAAACCCTTAATGAAGTAACAACCCCATTAATTCTTGCAGGGTATTTAGTACACATAAAACCTGCATTATCTACTATTTACAATTTACTACACACAAGCAGTATCTGGCTCCGTACAAAAATAACAAGCTCACTGTAACCCTCCACTCCCTAACCATACTGACGATTTCTTTGACACATGGAGAAGTGAGAATAATTACATTTTACTGAGTGTGTCTCATTACACCGATTTAAGTAAGATTTCCAAAGCTGCAAAAATATGCTTTTCGATTTCATTTGTTTCTAGCAATTCACTCTGAAGACGGTTAGTAAAACCTTCAGAAATCATCATCAATATGGACAAAAATTGTACCCTTCTCATGTGGACATTTGACAGAGGGATAATAGAGTCTAGAAACACCACAGTCAGACATTGCTTTTCTATTTAATGTTTCCTTCTGTGCCAAACATAATATAACAGACAAGTGTTACAGAGACATGCAGGGGGGAGCCTGAATAGAGAGCTTTAAAAGAGGTCCTTAATAGAGAAGCTGTATGCTTAGTCTTCAACAACATTCAATGGCAATTTATTTGCAGCCATTTTCTCACGTAACCTTTCACACAGGAGCAGGTAAGATAGAGCACAAGACAATTTGTCAACTGCCAGATATGAACAAAAGAAATCATTTTTTAATAAGCTTCAGTGGCCCCTTGTATTTGTTTTGCAACATGTTAATAACTTTTTTGGAAGCCAATCAAAGACAAGAAGAGAAAAAGAAGTCAAGCTGGAAAACAAAAACCACAGTTAAAAAAATTTTACAGATAAACTTGGGTTATCATCTGCAGTACAATAATGCTTAAATCCAGGAGTGGTACAGAATTAGAATTAGCATGACGCCATTTCTTTACCAAAAAAAAAAAAAGAAGCAATTACAAAAATGCTAGCACCATATATTTTTTCTCAAGAATTTGCTGTCCTTTATCTCATTCTGATGTAGTACATACCTGTTCCCCCACACAACCTTACTCTGGTTCCCCTCCTTCCCGGTGACAAAGTGAAACTCAACATGAGGACTATCACGAGGAAAGGCCAGTTGGGAGCTGCCAAACTCCAGGCCACTGACCCAACTCCCCGGTACCACGCTCCCCCAGCTACTCAGGGAGTCTCACCTCCTAACTGAACTTCTCATGCTGCATCAAATAACCCCCGAATTGTTGCTCTGAAAAAACAAACCAAATGTAGCTTCAATAGTTGTTGCAGGTATACAAGTAAATCTGTGGTTGCTCATGTAATCCATTTCTGCATCACAACAAAAGTATACTCAAGCTGAAAAGGAGTAACAGGAAGAAGGTGTAAAGGATAAGGTAGCTAACATACTCCCCTGTCTAGAATACGAGGACCAAAATCTGAGCAATATGCACGACAAGACGAACAAACCAACTGTGCTGAAGTTGAGCAATGCCAGAGCCATCCTGTGTGACCAAGGTTACATCATTAGGTCTTTCTGTGGCACAGTGTCATTTCTGTGGAAAAGGAATTAGTCGCAGGCATGTGAGAGCTTGTTGGCCAGTTGCTCCTGATCCCTTCCGTTTCCTGCAGACACAAGAGGAGGTGCGGAGAGCCTCCTCAAAATGGTATCTACCAATACCTGTGCCAAAAAGGTTTCTGCATGACTAAGGTTCAATTGTTGGACCAAATGCTCATGCGAGCCCTCAGTTCCATTTCTAAGAGAAACACCTTCTGGTACTGAAGAAAAGTCAGAGTGCCCAAACAGGGAGGCATCAAAATCCCAGGAACATACGCTGAAAAAATCTGATGAAGTGTTAAGCAATTTCATTAACATTATTAAAACGTAGAAAATTCTTTCAGAAAATTGCACACAGGCTTTCCTGTCTTGTTGCACATTACTCATGGCCTGAGACACGCATGAGGAGCAAACGGAGAGAACTAAAGCTTCTCTCCAGTCAATTTGGACCGAGTTCTAGCCTCACTGGCTAGAAAGGCCTGGCTTGTGGGCTTCAGTGAGAACAGGGCTGGGTCCTTTGAACTGAATTATTACGGCATTTGTAAGAGAGGTACAAAAGTATATGGTGAAAGAAGATGCGCCAGAGAACAAAAGGAGCTGCCTGTCAGATGACAACTCTCCTTCTTATGATGATGAAGAGACTCCCAGACATTAGCAGATACACACCTGCAGAGTTTAGTATCCTATCCCCAAAATCAGATTTTGCCTTCTAAGGACTTTGAGCATTTGCTCTTCAAGAAAGATGAATGGCCTTTTGAATAAGAAAGGGCTCCCTGCAACGGGAACCTACCAGCCCAGCCCCATGCTCCTCCTGAGAACTAATATAGGATTTCTCCTCCTCTTCTGCAGGACCAGGAAACTGTTCCTGGAGAAGAGAAGCTGTGCTACCTGAATTATCTGAAAAGGCCTCAGGTGGAGGCAGGGTGAGAAAGGATTTCAGGACAAGTTATGCCTATGAGCAAAGGAGAACAAGCAAGTATCCTCCCACTCTTTTCTCTAGGTAAACTCTCTTTCCAAGTTTTCAGTGAGAGCATCAGTCTCCAGTGAATCTGCCCAGGAAGGGCCTGGCAGAGTATTGCCAATCTGTCAGAAAACACCAGGTGGCTTGTGCTCGGCTCCCGACGGGCTTTGGTCCGACACCCAGCAGAGAGGAGGGCTCCCAAGTAGAAAACAATTCTAACAGCCTATCTGCTAGTCTGGAACGTGTTCTAATAATAGATAGCCTTGTCTATTTCAAAGCACTTAATGGACGCTAATTAGTCCTCAGGGCATTCCTATGAGGCAGGTAGATAGATAAGTATTATTTCCCCTGTTTTACATATGAAATAACCTCATCAGAGATGTTCTGACTTGCTTAAGGCCACCGAATGAGTCACTGAGCTCAGTTCCCAGCAGGTCCTGGTTCCCAGATCTGTGCTCAGACCTCTCAGCTATACCTCTTTCATAAGTGGAAAATCTTCATTTCAAACATGGAAGGAGAGAGGAAAGAAGATCAAGGAAGGGTGATAACACTGGGAAAAAATACTCTGGGAAAGGAGCCTCCAGAAGAATGACAAAACAGAGCCTTGCATCTACTGAATGCTAGATACCAAATCTAGGACAAGGAGAGAGATGAAAAACACACTCTGATACAAAATTGTAAGAGTTTTTGTTATATATTCTCTTCAAGCAGTCACAGCTATTTATTATGCTTTGCAACCACCGCTCAAGTCAGTTTAATAGTTTTAGACTCCCAATTTCTAGGATGGCCATGAGTGTTAAAGAACTTGCGAGGGTAGCAGGCAGTAGTCCTGGACACACAGAATACACATGCTTAGTAACATGTAAGTTATGTGCCCACACCCACGAAGTTACACTGAGGTGGTATTCCATGCTAGAGACCTCTGTGACTTTAGGTACCACGCTGCCCTAGTAGGCAGGAACACATAAATGATGGATTTTATACCTCTCTGGGAAAGAGCAGCAAACAGTTTCAGCCTCCATTTACAAACCGCCAGAACTTGCAAGACACCAGATATTAAATGGCACACGCTTCCTCTAACCCACAGCATACCGTATCTCCCACTACTTACTCCTCTTGATCAGTGCAGAGTGAGCTGGGCAGATTATGTCCTAAACTTCTAAGACTCCAAATCTAATACATGTTTTTCACACTCTTGAACGTGCCTCTCAGTGACACCTTCCTGTTCAGCCCACAGCCACCTATCCCACTGACTCCTTGTGCTCCCCATGACCACACTGCATCCCCGTGCCTACGTGCTCCTCCTCTCTGGCCATGGCTGCTGGAGATCACCAGCATCAGGTGGCTGCAGTCCACTGCTTGCTCCCCGGGAACACCTGTGTCTCAGAAATCCAGACTGACCACCACCGGTCACAGGCTGTAGAGCCTAATCTCATCTGCGCAAGGGAGTGGGATTACTTTTCTCCCATTTCTGCCAGGGGAATGGCTACGCTGGCATGTGCCCACGGTTCATACGGGCAGGCCAGCGACAATTCCTCCGCGGTAACAGCCCAGCACCAGCCGGGACAGAGGACCCTGCGGTGCAGGGTGTTGCATGGACCGCTCCTATTCCAGAGAGGTGCTGAGAGCACCAACACACACAGGATCCACATGGAGATGACAGAGTAACAGGACTGACCACACAAGTCCCGCGTTTCTTATTCCAGACACCCTTGTCTGTGCATTTCTGACTCTCAACTACACAATTAAGTGAATCAGGGTCCTTGAAAAAGTGAACACAGTGTGCCGGTCCCCCAGAAGGTTCACTAATTGTTTGTGCTAAAAATAGTCTTAATTTTTGCTCGGGATTCAAGGACCAATCTCCAGCAACTACAGGCTACACAAAACATTACTTATTTTTCAGAGGGCAAAAAATTATTTATATAGTGCATTATCAATCTCAAATGGTGATGTTTAAGCACAAGTCTGATGAACTATATGCAGCATAATACAGCTGCTTTGCATTTTGATTCCCTTATTTATAGGCCACGGCAAATTAATAACTCAAAAATGTTGTTTCAGGCAAAGTAACGGACACACAATAAAACTATTCATTTCCTCAAAGGTCACTCTAGGAGAAGCATACATTGTTTAGAAGCCTACCAACAATGCTATTGTTCCAAAGAAAAGTGAAAATATATAATGAGCAGTTAGTGCCTTTATCTGCATCGGAGACCCTAGGCTAATTTAAAGTGCAATCTTAAGGCAATCAATTATACTCTAAAATTACTTCATCTTCCAAACTGTTTACACTTTTTAAGTTACAAATCCACTTTCTGCTATTTCAACTCACGATTTACAGCTACAGATTTAGCCTGCCTTGGCTTGCTGCCAAACTCTAGTCATGAGGGAGCTAATGATCTGAACAGATCAGTGTTTTATAATGGAGAAAAGCGCATGTAAATTTCCAGCATGTCTGCAAGTAATCAAGGCATGCTGACTATAAATGAGGCGGCCTCACATTTATTTTAGGAGAAATATCTTAAAGCCCCACTTTTTATCCGGGCCAACAACAAAAAAAAATAATTTAAAAAAAAATTCCTTTTTAAAAGGTACTCCAAGATTATTCCAAATGATTCTAAATGAAACTGCTAGGCAAACAATACGTTAAAGAATAGTACAATAGCTAATTTCCTTTAGTGTTTCTATCTCAACCAGATCATATCC
The DNA here is from genome assembly GCF_000690535.1 of Cariama cristata. Taxonomy (NCBI): domain Eukaryota; kingdom Metazoa; phylum Chordata; class Aves; order Cariamiformes; family Cariamidae; genus Cariama; species Cariama cristata. The sequence goes on along the minus strand of NW_009629267.1, from coordinate 32,863 downwards.
TTATCATGGCAAGCTGGAACATTAAACTCTCTAGTTCATGGAATCAAAACACAAGAGTGCTTCATATTACATTATAGAAAAATGAGCCATTCCCTACAAACAAGGTCAGATTTCTGGAATGCCAAAGGTCTACATTTAAACAGAGTTGGGAGGAGGGGAGGCTTTGCTCACTCCACTCTAAAATGCAGTGGAAAACTAGACCAGCAATTTAAATTTGTTTTAATAGCCAAAATGGTAGAAGGAGAGCAAGAAGTGTCCTGGGAGATGATACTTAATTTAAGTATGATTTTTATTGTTTCATCACAGTGGCATAGCCAAATAATGACTTTGCGTTACTGTACAAATAACGCCGGATCCTCATTTTCTAGTGGAAATAATTACTCTATTCTATCATTTTCTGCTTACCATCAACCTACATCCCCCTCTCCATGTAGACAATGGGTTGTGGTAGGTTTGGGGCTGGACTCAGAAAAAAGTTTCAGATTTTCTCCTGTTTTCAAAGGTTATGCCAAGGAGGCATACTCTGACCCAAAAGTGGCTTTGAGAATGGAGCTATAAATATTCTTGTGTCGTACTTCATGAAATTCAATCCGTCATGATGGATATTTCTGTTATAACATTATTACATGCCTAAACTCAATTGTGTAATTGGATAGGGCCAGAAACAATAAGCTGGCATTGCTTTGTTACAGCATACTACAGCTTTAAAATACCTGTAATCATAAATCAACATAATTATTTGAAGTTCTGTCACGAAGCAGAACAGGAAAAGAAAAATTAAAATAAACTAGCTGGTAAAGAATCTTATTTTACTTTCTAGAGACTGAAAGTTTTTACCGGCTTTGAGTCTCACCATCACTACAACTGGGCAAGTCTTTCTCCTTTCTAGGCTGCCTTGAAAGGCACCTCCTGCAGAAAGAGTTTGTTTCGTTACAGCTTTCCAACACAACTGGTGGGGCTGCACTGAGGAATCCTGCAACTCCATAGTACGACGGATGCATCTGCATTGCAGCCATTGAGACCAGGGCAACGGGGAGTCAGGGCTAGAAGAGACAAAGCAATCCAAGCTCCCCACAGCCAGCTGAACGCCTGGCGGCCCACGGGTTGAGGGGCCAGGTATTGTCCATCACTGCTGGGGCAGTTGGTCATGGTAGAAGCCCTGAGGGAAATAGCTGAAGTCCCTCCTAGCTGTGAAGGTAGAGTCAACTGAACATTTTTTGTCCCAGCCTGTGAAATATTTTGCTACTTATTGGCACAAAATAATTTACTAACTCCTCCCTGACCTCTCACCTCACCACACTCAGGATCAAAACTAACTGACCCTTTCTTGCTCTTTTTCTACCCCCAGGAAATATAAGCAAGAGCCGGGGAGCAGCTCTGACAGACAGTCCCTGCATTTGAAGACAGTTTTCTGCCTGTTGGTTTATTTTTAATTATTGCTAAGCAACTGTCATTGGGAGCTGGCCCTCGGGAGACCATTGCCCAGCTGAGGCGGAGGACGGAGCAGAGGTGAGCACCGATGCCCTCCAGGGCCTCCCCTCAGCGTATGAAAACACCACAGAGTGCATTGGGACAAACTGCATCGTGTTACTGTAAGAGGCACAAGCACTGATGGTGGCTGAGGCATTTTTTCCCTCCGCTCACCTACAGTTACGGAACAGTTCTCCAAATCTCATCTCCACTTACCTTCCAGCCATGCAGAGCTTCATGCTTACCGGAGGCACCGGGCTACAGCATGACTGAAGTTAATATTAAAACATGGATTCCTTCTACAGCTTCCCTGAAAAAAACACTCCATTGCATTCACAGGGACAGACATCTCCAAGAACCTTGTTCTGTTTTTCTTGCTGTTATTATAGGGTTTTTTAAATCTCTTTTTCTCCCTTCTTTCTCTTTTGATCTTTGTAGGTCTCAAACAATGTATTTTATTACTTCTGATACTTAGGTGAAGAATGCTAAGTCTTTCATAAAGATAGTCTTTTCGCCAAGTGCTTTATGGGTATCAGAGTGCAACAACATACCCAGCTGTGTGTATACACACATATATATACTTGCGGTTTCACCACAGATGACTACATTATATACATACAGAATAAATCATATAATTACTGTAACATGATTAAAAACCTTACTTTCTCAAATTCTCAGCTTTTACTGTCATGCCGTGACATCGTAAGTTGGAGAAGTAGCTGAAAACAGGTAAGCCCTGAATTTCCTTGGTCAAAGAATAAGAGGAAGAAAAATCCCTTCTCTTTCAATATATCTAAAAGAAGCAAAACAAAAGGTGAACAAACAGATTTGGGGGGAAGAGGCAAGTCAACTCAATCTCAGCAAAAATTTCTAAAAGCTAAAAACAAGTACAAATAAAAAGAGGACATAGAAATAGGTGATATGAACAATTCTTGAGAACAAAAACGCATTTGATATCATCTGAGTTGGTGTCACAGTGTGGCTATTAACCAGCATAAACATGCGTTTTGAGTCCCACTGAGTCACTCAAAAGCTGGCTCTCAAATAATGAGGCTGACGGAGACTGACATCCAGTTTTACTTTTCCTTACTCCAACTTGGAACTGTTGCACAATTACGATACAGAACGTCAGGACATGATAAACAGAACTGAAAAAGGGAAAGAAAACAATTTTTTCCCCTACAAGTCAGGTTCAGTGCTTTTGCCTATTAAAGTAACCAAATATGTTTCTCTCTGAAATCAAAGCCAAAAGGCAGCATGCCAGGCACAGTTAACAGATAAATCAATGTTCCCGAAGGGCGGGCTTTTTTGTTTTGGGGGGTTTCTGCCTGACAACAATCTTGCGGCAAGCAAACAGAACACCCACCGCACATCTTGTCAATCTACTCACATGAAACGGGGAAGGAAACGTGAATACTTTTGAAGATCTAGGCACTGTTTGGAAAAACTTCATGTTCTAACCTCCCTGTCAAAGGTCACGGTTTTCATAACTACGAAGTCTGCAGCTAATGTAAAGCCCGCTATATATAACGTGTAATTGCAGTTAATTTATCACTAAGGTCATTGTATACTAGCTGGGAGTTTGTAAACAAGAATGAATCACAGGTTTCGGTTTTGTGTCTCTTTCAAACTGGAAGACCTAACAGTTTCCTGTTCCAACATACAAAATAGTATTGCTTCTATAAACCTACTCGGGCCTCCTTGCCAGCAGTTTCCATTTAATTAAACTGACAGCAAAACAGGGCCCGTGCTAATGTGATCCAGACCAGTTTGCCTTGAATGTAAATTCTCAGGCATGAAATTACATCTGAAACAGACACAATAATCCCTCTATATCTTAGTCATAAGTTTAATCTATACTAAAATAACATTTTCTTTGTCTATATTGAAGTCTGTTTTAGAATTCAGTGATCTTTTCTTCTTTTCCCAACTGAAGTTCAGGGAATTATTCAACTTCCATTCACCTTACAGCCAATTCAGAATTTTCTTCTTGCCTGTAATTTATACATTCATTGTTGGTTTCTAGGTCATGGGTAGCAAAATGATCTCGCATGTGAGAAACCAGATTCGGGACCTACTTCAAACTTTCACTTTCTGGAAACGAAATAGGCTGGTAGCACTGTAACACTAGTTCACAGCTGCTTAAAGCTATCTAACTTGCCTAAGCTAACAGCCTGATCTTTCACACAGATCCTCGGGTCCACTAGCTGTAAAGAAGAAAACTGATGAGATTTATAGGTACCTTCCATAAAAATGAAGGTGGGGTTGGTTGTTTGTTTAACGACCCGTAACATTTCACTCTCCTCTAGTCATTCTCATCAGTACTCAACTGATGCACTAATTCCTACAATGCCCAGGAAGAGCAGAATATGCAAAAGAATAGTTACTTATTGCACAGTAATCATGGTGTTCACGATGAGCAACTCAACAAATTGCAGGGTGCACTTATGCCAGATGCAAGTGAGACGGGAATTTCTGAGAATCGCAAAGCATTTCGCTCCTGGCCCATGGGCTGCCTCCTCCTGCACCAGCTCCAGGACAACCCTGGGAAGGCTACAGCTCCCCTGCAATTCAAGCCTGCAACATCAGAGGGCTTTGAAACACAGGCAGGGACAGTATCCAGAGAGTAAAATCTGGAAAAGTCACAGTTAGTAGGGGAAGGGCAAACAACCAATCTTTTCTTACTCAAGCCAGTGTGTGCCACAGCGAGCTCCTCACTGTGATTGCCAAGCCACACCTTTCCACTTGACAGAAGCAGCAGTTTTATTTCTGTCAGTTAAACACTGATTGAAAAAACGCTCTCCCAAACTCCTGACTTTGCAGCCAAGTCCAGGAATGATATTGGAGAAGCTGCTCTTCTTTGCTGCTCTGTGGGTTCCTGATATGGGAAGAGTACGCCACGCAAGCTCTGCTGCAGCAGCTCTCCAGTTCAATGGGAATGATACAACATTTAGCCAGCAATATGTACTGATGTATCAGGTCATTTGTTTTGAGACACTGTGGCAGGATGGCCTGAGCTTCAGAGTGCCTAGCAGACTAGGCACTAGAGCGACTGTCATCTCAACGCTTTGATCCTAGAAAGGAAAATCAAGTCTACTATATGCAATCACATTTCTGCTGATGCCAGCAACGTAGGTAAACTAATCTTTTTAAAAGGAAAGCCCGAAGCCATTCTGAAGACAGATTTTGGGTGAAGTTTTAGCACCATCACGTCTTCACAAAAAGCTGTGTAGATGAGTTCAGATATAGGTCCATGAAGCTCTTGCCTTCTGGTCAAAGTGACGGATGAGGTGGCATAAGAGAAAGAGCTGCAAAGGAAGCTGTAAAAAAAAAACAAACAAAACCAACAACCAACAAAAGGATAGCCTGCTCCAAGAGCATGGCATCTTTGTTATCCTCACTAGACGTGGCCATCTCACATTGCCAATGTCGAAAACTGCTTCCATTTAAATGAGTCATTCTTGTTTCTTGTTTACGTTCTCCTGCTCAGGACCTGCATTTTCTGACCGGAGGGAGCTGTCAACAGCTGTGAGGACAGTACCCATAAAGTATCCGCTACCCCTGCAAGTTTGCAAACGGTGGAAGCAATGGCAGGGATTTACTATAGCTCTGTTGCTGGTACCATGACGACTCTGCATCTTAGGTAGAGATATCAAAAAGGTTCCTGCACCAAATGAAGCTGAGGATTCACTCTGGTATAAATCCAGCCTCTGTGTTCAGGCTGTCTCACACAAGAGGGCTTCTTGGCTTTAGAGTCAGCAGTCATTGGCACAGAACTGGCATCACTTCATCTGGTGAAAGGGAATGCACAGGACAAAGAAAGTTGTTGCTGTAGCTACTTCTCCAAGGAGCCTTGTGTCTTATTTTGGTTTGGCCAATCTGGCTGCTGAACTGACTGGGAAATGGAGACGGTAGGAAATTCTTAAGGATAGTTGGGGCAAAGATCTCAAGGAAGCACACACAAAACTCCAGTCCTACACGCAATCCACACAGACATGCTCTGAAGAAAAAGGAACAACAAAATGGAGACGTTTTCTGTGAACACCATCCCATTCTGTCATGTCTTGATAACCTTCAGTGATGAAGCCGAAGTGCCCTGTCAGCCACATCAAGCTCAGAGCATTCCTTATACCACCTGTGACACCAGTATATTGTGGGACTGGGCCCAAGGAGTTCTGTTTTCTGAGAGCTTGTGCTCCAGTTGGAGATGCTACGACCGTAAGAAGCACAAGTGACTAAACCACTGTAAAAATGAGAGAAAACTGAACCACAGCGTATTTTCCAAGTTTCTACATACCCAACCAAACATTTGCAAAACCTTAGTTACATGCCCAACTAAAAACACCCGCTGCCCAAGAAACGTTACATGACTTTAAATAAGAAATGTACTACCTGCCCAGCAAGGCAGAAATGATGATTTTAGATAAATGCACTCAAAATGTTTCCAGAGCCTGGACAATAAAATTTCCAAGCACTGTTGTCACAATCTTACTCTTCAAATAAGAACTTCAATTGCAGTATTTTCCTAAAAAGTAGAAACCGAAGAGCTTATTTAGGAAAACCAGACGTACACTAAGTAGTCTAACATTCTTGGGAAAAAAAAAGAAAATTTCATTTTTGCAGCGGAAGACATTAGCATGATCAAAAATCATTACAGGTCCTTCTGGCAACTGCTGTTCTGCTTCACTATTCATGAAAGTCTCTTGTTTTAGAAGCAACACTTAACAAGTTTTCTCCTGCTAAAAAGTATGTAAACCTTTTCTTACTGTTATATTGACTTCATCTACAAGGTGACAAGGGAAAAAGGGTGTAATACAGAATAGCAGCCTTTCTTCATCTCCGGTTGTTAAGAATCAGCTCCCTGTGCTTCTCCAAGCCAACAGAGATGGCAAAGAGGTACTGCTTCGTGCAAACACTGCACACAACTGGGCAGAGATGAGGGAATAACTTTTCATATTAACTTATATGGATTTGCTGATAGGTCTGAAGAGTTAAAAGTCTCTCAACAAGGCAGAGAAAGTACCGATAAAGTTTCTGCTGTAGAGGCTGAAAAATGCTCCTATTCCATTTGTGCAAATATGCTGGGCTCATGTTATCAAACACATGAATTCCTGTCCACACTCTCTCTGTCTCTCCTGTGCACCCTGCCATCAAAATAGCAGGGACAAAATTGGCCTCATTTCCTGTATATTTCATATAGACCTAAACATTCCTAAGTATGTTGTCAGGGAATATATTTTAAGGCTGCTGTGCTCACATCTGATCTCCTGCTCTATGCTTTTAAGATATTAAATAGGCTTTACCCAATAAATCACGTGTTTTGTGCCTTGGAATCACATGGTATCTGAAATCACCAAAGGCTAAATCCTACGCCATTCACATTCATTACATGCAAGTCAGAGGGCCCAGGTCTAAAAAACAAAGTAAAAACTGAGCCCCAACCTTCCCTGCAGGGAAGGCTAACAGAAAAACCCAAGCCACACACCCCAAAAAACTCCAGTGGCAAGGCAGAGAAGCAGCCCTTATTGCTATCTCCAGCGATCCTCATCCCTGGTCCCATTCCAGCTTTGTATCACCTCTCTCTCGCTCCCTCATGTGACGATCAAAGCTGGAGGTCATGGTGGAGTATGGCCTCAGCACTGAACTTCTCCCGCATCCCAGGCTAGTCTCAAGCCTACAGAAAATGGCACTGACCACCCAAAACCTGAGTGGGATGATTATCCTGGAGGTTCTTTCCTGTTGAGGGATATAATAGCTGGGTAGGAAAAACAAAACCAAATCACTCTCTCTCAAAGTTTTTCAGAAAGGCACCCAGGACCCGATTTTCCTGCCACTCATTGCTGCAAGGTTTGCTACTGAGCGTCACAGCAGCAAGCCTAAGCCTGTGGTACAACACTGAATAGTTACCACAAGAAAAAGAAATGCTCCTTCAAGCTCTCCCTACCTGAGCTGGAAGGAGTCGAGCAGGTAGCCAACAGGCTGAACACCTCTCAAGGGAGCAAGCCCCCTGCCCTCGTTCAAGCTGACCAGTCCAGTGAAATTTCAGGAGCCTCCCACACACAAAACTACAGGATCTAATCTTTGATGTTTTACAATAGCACAAAGACAACATATAAAACACATTCAAGCAACATTATGGGAAATGTGCCAGCATTTTAAGGAATGTTCCCTTTGGACATGAAGCCTTTTTTAGCCAAACCACTATGATTTTGTTTTAGTGACTCATACCAATGGATTCTGGATTAAGGTTTAAAAACGGGCTATTTTCTCTTCTGCTCCTACGTTCACCTCAAGACATGTGAATGAAAAAATAGCAGTAAGAATATTAGGCTGGACTTAACATTCACCAACAGACACTAAATAGGGATCTACTAAATTTGTAAAGCTTAGCTAAAGTTTCAAATATATAATTCTGAAAATGCAATTCCTCCTGAAGTTGAGCTGGGCAAGGATCATAAAACTATAAAAAGATACTTTGTCCCTAAAGATTGTAAGAAGCTAATCATTAGCCACCCGTTTATAGTGTTTACCTTTTTATTACATTATTCTGATATTTTTCCTTCACAGGGACCTACTCCTTATTTCTACCATATGGGTAACAAAAAAGATCCACTGCCTCTAGGCTAAATGTTTTTAAAGACAAAGACATTTGCGGGATTAAAAACAAACGTACAAAGTGTACATAAATTTGTGTTTGACTACTGTTGGGCATCTGGAATGGCATAGATTTTCTTTGGAAAATTTTTCTTCCAGTTTCTTTATACAAATGACAGTAAAATATGTACCCAGCAGCAAACTGAGAGAACTAAATTTAAAACGCACTTTCAGATCACTCTTTCATTTTTTTAACTTCTCTTTTCCAAGGCAGGAGGGGAGGAGGGAGCTTGTACCAATGTTTTGAAGTACTGTAAGTTCTTTTGCCTTTTAACAGAAGTATGTAAACAAGGTGTATGACTGTAGGGTAATGTTCTAGTCACAAAGCATTCAAGAGCCAGAGTGAAGCTATTTAAAGAATGGAGTATTCAATTCCTGAGGCCAGATGCTAGTATAAATATGAAACTATGTTCACACTGCAGATTAAATTATTTTTAGTTTCTGCATTTGAACTGCCAAAATTATTTGGGGGTTTTTTTGTGTGGTTTTTTTTTTTTTTTTTTTAACTGTACCACAGAACTTATGGGGCCATATTTTTCTGTATCTGAACAGAGGATTAAAAACATAAGTGTAAAAGGAGTTTTTCAGCTATTTTCTCTGTGCAACAAAAGTAGAAGTGTATAGTGACAAACACTGTCACAAGTAAGGGTCATTCAGGGAGTAAGAAAACTAAATATAAACAGGGAGCTGAAACATTTCAGATTCTTGAAATAGATTTTTATAGTACCTTATCTAATTTTCATCCCACAAAGCTTTTAATCTGGAAATATTCAGTGTGAAAGAAAAGTGGAGACTGTGGTTTTAAAATAATTAGAGAAAAACATGCATTAAAATTGCATTACACCCTGTCTACTGGGTTTGCCTTGAGAGCTCACACAGATACTGCTAAGAATATCAAGTTAGTCACTAGTAATTAACTAAAACAAATCATCAATAATCCCATGGCCCTGCCACAGCAAAAACATGCACAAATTCAAGAGGGACAGACAATGAAATAAACTGGCAGTGATCAGGGCATACCCAGGCTCAGTGACTAGCTGGGTAAGGACCTATTCCTAGGCCTACAAGTCACCTACAAGGCTGCCAAAGACCCCTCTCTTGCTGATGATCACTTCACTGTTATGTTTTTGGTCCTGTAATTATGTTCTCTTCTCTTCAACAGCTGACAAGGATGGAAGGTCCAGGATATATCTCAAGGACGTGATTCATCTGCTGATATCAGGGGGTTAGTCTACCAAGACACAAAAGGTAAATAAAACAGGAACCACGTGGAGGGACGTCAAGCAAGCCATAGACCCTTCCCACTGCAAATACCACAAATGCCCTGGAAAGCCTGGATGTACAGCCAGGCACACAAACCTGCGAGAAGGATGAGCAGAAAGACTGCAGCTTGGTCAGTCTAGAGACCTCCTGCAACACTAAGGAATGTGGAATTACTGAGCAGACTTGCTCTGCACCAAGCTGAACATGCATATTTTGCTGATGACTTACAAGAAGGATGAGGCCAGTAACACTGTGCAGCTGGCTGGGGGAAGACACTAGGAGGGGAACGGGTCCTGCAGCACCAGGGCTGTAACCCATCTAATATTGAGATGTGTGAACCGACACTAAGTACCTGCGGAGACTCTGTCACTGCCCCAACTCAGGAAGGCAGGGGACACCAGGCTTAATTACAAACAAGTGACTCGGGACATGCTGAAAGCTGAACATGCTCTTGAATATCAGGTTCAGCCCCAGTTCCTAATTACTGTTCTTATCAGGCAAGGATCTGGGATCACAACAGCGAAGCCTCCTTTCGGTGGACAGGCTGACAATCCCAGCCTTCCCTGGGTATTTACAACATGCTTTTAAAATGCATTAGCCTGCACTTTAAAGAAACCTGGGACCAGAACATCTGGGTTTTGGTTGTTTTGTTTCTCAGTAATAAAAAGTGAAAAACACTTATGCAGCTGTGGATAAAACATTCAGGAACAGAGCAGCTACCTTGTCATCCTTTACCTATTTTCCCTTCACTAGTCTGGTTCACAGGAGCAGAACAGGACATGGGGGAACTTGGAGGAGGACAAGAGGGAACATTTCCCATCTTTTTCTTAAATTAGACTTTCAGTTTGTTATAGGATCCTTGAATTGTACAACACACGGGGATCTATTCCACTTATGACACACACGCGTAACTCCCCTTGGCACTAATGGGAATGACGAACGTGTTGTGAGAGGAGAATTGCCCCCTAAAACTGCAGGAGTGTGAACAAGGTTGTAAATATATCTCAAGGTTCTGGTAACATTAGAAACCAGCCTAGCGAATTTCTCATGGTTTATTATGATATCACCAAATCCCCTCTATGTATTTATAGCCTTGTAATTCACAATTATTCTGGGTCCATAAATGTTTTTGGCATCTGAATGTAGAACTGATACTATTACTTCACATATTATGGTACTGTCCGTGAATGCTAAATTTATTCTAGCAGAGACTCCTGGAGTTCATTCATCAGATATTTTATGCTACCGTTCTTTTAATGATTCATTTATCCTTAGTAATATTTGTATTCTGAAGTGTGGCGTCTCCAGCCGACAGCACAATGCTCTGCTGAATTATCTTTTTCTTTCACAGCATAACAAAGTAGAGCACAGTCAAATTGAAGATGGCCTTTAGTACACTGTCAGAACAATACTGCTTACCAAGCATATCCAGACACATTTCTCAAACCACATGTAATGCTCTGGCTGCCAACATGCTCATAAAGTCATTAACCAGCGTCTTAAAATGAGGGCGTGATACATATATTTAAATGTTTAGGAAAATCAAATGTGTGCTCTTCTAGAAGCCTATTTTGAATTTCAGCTTCTATATATCAATTATGCAGCAGTGCACAGATGTAAAAATTCACCTTGATTTTTCACAAGCTGCTAAAATATACTCCTGCTAAAATAATACACATTATCTATCACTAACAAAAGCTTCTTTATGGCGTTAACTATTTGTCCTTCACAATGTTACAGAGCAAGGGAGACCCAAGCTGAAGCTTTACAGTGCTGAGGATTCATTTTTACAAGCAAACTATTATTAGTAGTAAAATTAAGGAGGAACTTATTTTACATGGTACAGATTTTACTAAATGAAGTAAATAAAGGTTATGCCACAATGCTCTCCAATACAAAACCTCCCCAGCAAGTTTCAATTCATGCTGTTACATTTTTTAAATATACGCTTCCTCTATCACCCACTCCCACAAACTGCACTCCAATTTATACATATACTAGGTTTAACCCTTCCCTTCCCAAACACCCTCATCTATCAATGCTCTCATCACGCAAGGACCACCAAGCCAGCAAAACCAAGCATGAACCAAATTAACCAAAAGAGATTAAGCAGTCAGAATATTGATACCAAGAGTCTTGAAACTCAGCTTAACAAGGGCAAGGATGCCAGAACCACAGTTTCCTCTTCTGTACCCACGCAAGCCTTCTCAGTGCTCACAAAGGTGACACACAACGCTGTGGGAGATCCCTGGGCTGCCCATGTTGGGAAGGCAGGTTTGCTACTGCCCACTCAGCCACTGAAGCCAAGCCCCTTCCCGTGCTCTCGCCCAACACCTTCCTTTTCTTTCTAGCCTACCCATCTCTCACCTTCCCAAGCAAAGCTCCACCTCAGCAAGCGGAGGGCCCATCGCCTCCCATTGCTGAGGTCCCCATAAATGCTGACACGGCCATTTGCCAGCATTACAGCCCCACACAGCTTGGGGTGGCAGCCTGGTTTCTGCTCCTGTGTGCCTCTGTCCTAGCAAATGATTTTGTGAAAAGAGGAGAAGGGCGAGAAAAAGCAAGTCTCCTCCTTCAATTTCAGATACACAAAGGATGCTTTCTCTGACAAACTCCCATGGCACAAGATGGGTCATCTATAAGATGAATACTGTATCTCAGAGAACAAGCACTAGCCTCTCTGCAACATGGCAGTCAGAAACGGACTAAGATATTTAGGAAGACAGATGATTACGGGGCTGGCACATCGCACTGCATCTGTAAATAAAAGGCAAGTCATCTTTCTGGGCACAGGAGTAACGAAGAGCAATCGGAAGTGCAACTCAGAAGGAAGGTGGTGAGCAAGTTGGGTCTGGCTTTTCTCCCCCCCCCCCTCCCCCCCCCAAGGGAACTGACACCCAAATCTGGCTATGGTGTCAACAGCACCCACAGAAGAGCCTGAGCATCTCAGCACAGCAGCACAGGACACAAGCCAGAATGATTCATGAGCTGGTATGAAGACAGCTTTGACTTGATTAACAGAGTGCTCAGAGTCGAAGATGACCACGGGACTCCCAAGTCCTGGGCTCCCGCACTGCAGAATTACAGCACAGGAAAGCAGCCAGCCAGGAAAAAGAGGACATCCTCGGGGCCCACCCAACTATACCACAACTTTATATAGGTGCTCAGTTTACAGATCTCGGTACTCAGACAATTTTTGGCTGGCTGCGTGGAAAGGATACAACGCAGGAAGAAGGCGTCAATGATCTATGAGCGACCAGCTCTAACCAGCAACCGTGGCACAGAGAGAAGACTGCTGATCACCTCCCTCCATGGCGTTGGGCAAGGGAAGCACAGGGACACAAAACAATAGACGTCCCAAACTGGGTCCCCCTGGGACCCAGAAACAATATGGGCAGGGACGGAAACCAGAGGGAAGGCTGGGGAAGAAAACAGCACCCTCTAAACCCAAAAGTTAAAAAAGGAAAAAAAAAAAGCAGATTGAGATAAAGTCAGATTCAGAGCACAGCCGCGCTGCACCAGGAGGCACACGTTTCCAGTTACTGGAACAAAACCTCATGGTCAGTAAGAATTAAATGCAAGATCCAACAGTGACTAGAAGGGAAAAAATCCTGGAGAGCAGACACATGTGGGTTATTACACAGCCTGGCAAGGTCAATCTCAGTGCTAAAAACAGACAAAAATAAAAAAAGCCGTCAAACATTTTTAAAGGGACACTGACCCACACTGGCCGCTTTGACACCGTCTGTGAATGGTACTTATTTTTTATCTACTTATTTTGTAATTAGGTAGGCTACTCCTGTTCCAACCGGAGGCTGCAACAAAACTCTGATTGATCATACAGACTGCTGCAACTTCGGTTTTAGAAGAACGTGGGGCAGTTCCCTCTAGTTTCACAAGGCAGTAAAATTTAACTCTTCTTCCTCTCGTTTTGCAGCAGTGAGTCCTCCCCTGATGTCTCTGAATAGGCCAGAACTGCAATTGCAAATGGCTGTGCTCTACACCAACGACAAAGTGCCCTGTCATACCAATACATAATTGAAAACGCTGACACAGTGACAACTGCTATCAGCACAATTCTGATAATCATGTTAGCTTGCTCCTGCTGCAGGAACCGGTGGGGGCAGGGAACAGGCACTGTGATTTAGGGGCTACCTAGAGAGAAGTTATGTGGGATTATGTTTACATTTCTTGGCAGATCTTCCGCATTTCAAAGAACAAAATACCCACCTCCTCAATTCCCAGGGGCAATGCTACCACCCCCTTTTGTAAGAGCTCAAAGGCAGGTCAGAGTTTGAGAAGAAATCCAAATTTTATCTCTTTGATAAGGCACACTTGAAGTTTGAGATGTGTGGTGTTAAAACTGCTTTCAAGAGCCACAAACAGATGAGGCTCAACACAATCCAGTGGTGAATGAAAGGTTTCCATAGCTAGTGCTGCATATTAAAATGTTTTCATCAGCCCCATACATTTCCTCTGTAATGAAGTAGGCTGTCCTCAGAGAAAGGAAGAAATTAACAGCACTTAAATCATCCCAGCATTGCTTGGGCAAACACGTGGCCTCGGGAAGGACCAGGTAGCTGCAGAAAACCTCGCAAGGACCCCACCAACCTCCTTCCAGGGAGGCTGGGGAAGGTGCAGAGGAGATCAGCAGTGGCTCAAGAGAGAGCGGCAAGTGAGGAGAGGGAACCCCAAAATGCTACAGGATATAGGGTCACCTCCATGAGAAAAATACGTCCTTATCACAGGATTACTGGAGGTACACCACACCACCTTTCAGCATTTAAAAGGCAGTCAGCAACTGAAGCCAACAAGTCAACGAGTATTAGTTATCTTAAACTAACTGGTTGACAAACAATAAAATAAACATTTATCTTGCCCTCTTCACACAAGGCCAGACAAAATTGTCCACTCGGTACCTCAGGTTATCCCCAATCCCAAACATGTTAACACTAAAGGTAAGTGGTAATTAAAACCAAAAGAAGATGTTCAGCCAAAGGAAGCCTCCTTGCTCCATGGCCTCTCTGAACAGCAATCCCAACAGTGCTGCTCCACAGCCTGCTGGTGCTCTCCTGCTGCTGCAGCAGTGCTGGCATGTGTTAGGAGCTGCACAAACACAGGAGAAAGTGCCAAGCTACGGTCCTTTTTCCCCAAGGGAGCCGTCCTCCTCCATTCAGGCTCCATGGAGCACAACAGACAAGTCATGTAATAGCCTCATCTACGGTAAAAGAGCTGTATCAACTGGGCTGGTTAAAATGAGTTAGAGAGGTCACTCTGACCCACGAGACAAAAAAAACCCCGTATGGTGCACAAGGGCAGAGAGGGGAAAATGGCATAATGGGACACTTACAGGAGCTTTATCAAGATCAAAATGGCATTCAGCTAGGGCAATGGGGACAGGAAGGCATGAGGAAGAGGCAAAGAGTGCAGACAAACAGAGAAGGGGAGGGGAAGAGAGTTAGAGGCATGACTTAGGCACAAAGTATCCAAAGTAGCTGTACTCTGAATAGCTAACAATTAGTTGGTCAGAAAATTACTGCATCGAGTTAAGCCAGGCGAGCCTGAACTCAGCAGCACGCGACAAACAATGAAAAAGGAGAGTCAGCGTCAGTTCAGGAGTCACCGCAAGTATCTAAGCACACTAAAGCTGCAGATTATCAGTTTTGATAATATTATAGTTTGACTACGTTAGGACTTGATAATCTTCATCTGGAGAAGTCATGCCTCTTGCAAGACCACTGGTAAGTGAAATCAGAAGGGCCATGCAACAGCCCAGTGCCCACTGAAGGCGGGCACCACGGCTGCCTGGGCACTGAGGAGATGGCACCTTCCCGCAATACAGATCATCTCCACTCTGCTTTTTCTTCCAAACTCACCGCAATCTGCCATGGAACGGACAATTTATATGGCAACACAAGATCCAATGAGGAGCTGCAATCTCTTGGGTGAAGCTATGCAAATTATGAGACTGGGAAAGAAGAGAAGGAAATGAGAGGGTGAGCCAGTCCTGCGGCATCCAGCCCCCGCCTGGCAAGCTCCGCTGAAGGGTTCAAAACAGCGAAGTAGGAAACAACTGCTGGAAAACTACCTATAGACTAGAAAAGGGTGACTGCTAAAATACAAACCTCAGCTAGAAGTAGTACTTGATCTTCCTGGATTTCACAGAGAACAAAGATCCAGATTCTACACCCCCAAATGCAGGACTGTGGGGAAGGAAAGACAGGACAGGACTGATTGCTAAATTTTCTTTGGGTTTCCCCTCACTGGACCCAAACAAACAAGCAATAACTGCAGCAAAAACCCCTGCAAGTAAGCACCAGAGCTTGCTCATCCCCATTACTAACACTGCCAGTGCAGGAACAGGAGCGCCCACCGCGCAACAACCTCAACCATCCGTTTTGGCACAATAAAGACTCATTAAGGACAGATAAAAAAAGTGGCAATGACAGTTTGGGGACCAAACCCAGACCTCTGTCATGACAGACTCGTGAGCCAGAGGGATGCAGATGGCCCGGCCAGGGCAGCAGCAGCTCCCACCTCCCTGGCCCGGCACAGGCACAGGCGCCATTTGTTCCCTGGCTAAACCCAGGCAGTGCCGCAGCCCAGCCTAACCGAAACCAACAGAGCCGGTAAGCACTAAATTCAGTCATTTTCCCCTCAGTCTCTTCTCTCCATTTCAGCTCTGACTCCTCTATCTTTTATTTCTTCTTCTAAAGACACATTTAGAGATGAAACCATTCATAACTGCCTATCCACAGACAGTTTGTGGCAGCATAATTGACAATGAGTCTGCTGCAAAAATGAAAATGCTGTTTTAATAACCTTGGCCTAAAATACATTCTGTTGTATGCCTCAAAGGGTTTCAATAAAAAGTCAACCTGTAGAGACATATTTTCTTGGCTTAAACAACAATCCAAAGCATATAAATGTAGTCCAACTATAATGACATATTTATAGGCCAATAAAGCTTACACTGCAGCTTTCATACTTCACTTAAAGGAAGTCTGTAAGAAGTAGTGTTATATAAAATAATTTAAATTTTTTTTTTTTTTCAAACTATAGCCCAAGGAATACAAATATGCAACTTTGCCATATTTAACTGATAGTGTTTACATTGCTTAGTTGCAAAAAATTTTGTAAAATGAAATAATTCCTCATTTGGTGACTTCCCACTGGTTTACCAAATATGGGTATACAAGTCCATTTATTACAAAGAAAAATCCCCTAAATAATTCTAAAGACAAAAATAAATAACAAGCGGCCTTAGTAGTGAATGATTTAATCAGACCAATTCTTCTGGAAAAACAGGTTCTCATGTTCATTATGAATAATACATTCCTGAGCAACTCTATTTTTATATGCTGCATTGTTGTTATTCTTTATTTTTCTCAACATTTGAAAGAAATATTCAGAAAGCTATAAATAGTCTTAAGACATAAACTGCTAGCATTCAATATGGACATATTTGTAGAAAGGGACAGAATGTATAACATAAATATCTCAACAGGCAGAAAGAAATAATTCTTAAAAATCATTTTTCAGGCTGAAATCTTGAAGCTCACACAAAAAAATGCCATTGCTAGATCTTTTATTTAATACAGGCCTAAGGAAAAGTTCTGCATAATTCACTAGTGATAAAAACAATGCCATTTTACAGAAAAAAAAAAAAAACAGTTTCTAAAGAAAAGAAAAGCAAAGAGGAAAGAAAAAGAGAAAAGAAGAAAGAAGAAAAAAGAGGTAAAAGGGGAAAAAAAAAAAGAAAAGAGTGTAGAAAAAAACATAAGAGAAAAAAAGAGAGAACAAAAAAGGAAACAGAACTACCGAATTTGAATTAGGGTCAACTTTCATTTATAAGTGCATGGTTTCTCCAGGTTGTGGATTAACCAGGTGTCACCTTAGTTTTGGCTAACCAAGTGCCACAGAGCGTATGGCACAGGGTATACGCTGCTCACACGAGGCCCCGCTTTGCCTGGTTATTGTTTAAAGCTGCCCTGCTCCCAGCAGCAATGCGTTTAATTAATGTTTGCGCAGTGCCACTTCTGTGGTTCTGCATCAGCCACGTTTTCATTTCATCCGGGTTATTTCACCCTTCACCACTCCTGGATAGCATGCGAAAATTGATTTTGTTTCTTCTGTAAAGTTTTTTTGAGCTCTTTGGTAGGGATATAATTTCCTATTACCTTCTACAGCTCAGTTCAAAAACATGTAGTAGGAAAAATTTCAGAATCTACTCATTTTTATGGGATTTTTCTTTAATGGAAACATACCGTTTCATAGGAAAAAAGGGGTCCAGGAGATCACTTTGTTTATCTAGGCCTTTTCAACACCTGGTTCAGCAACTTCCTCGTCTACAACCAGGGTTAAATGTGGGCATCACTACAGACTCATGCATGGCCCACCAGACTAGCACAAGAAGATCATTCTTGTTCCCTTCAGATCCAAGTTCTGTACAGAGCGGTCTGCCCCATCACAGCCAGGTGGGAAGCCCTCTGTGAAACATCCCCATGGGTGCAGCACTGAGTACCTGATTAGGAGAGGAACCATGATGCCGTGGTGAGAAGTGGTGAATGTGCAGGAGATCACCTCTCCATTTGAGCTCATTAGCCTTGCTAATATAGCTCTGCTGATGCTCTCACCAGAGAGACCTTTGCATGACAGAGCACCGTGCTCCCTCACAGTTTACAACCCTATTTTAAGAGAAAAACTACCCCATACCGTTGTGCTGGAGACCTACTGCAGAAGTTATTGCTAATAAATCTTTGATCACTGCCGCTGAGCATTGCTCTGTTGGCAAGATGCTGAGTACTGGAAAAGGTCTGTGGGCACACGTCGCAACATGCAGTAAACCTGCCATTTTGACAGCAGAGAAGATACAACACCAGCAGCTCAAATTTCTGTGCCTTGGACACTGGACGTTATGCTACTGCCTTTGCCTACAGCTAGGGAGATGACAACTCCCAGAGCGCAATGTCAGCTTTGACCAACCACTCAGAATGAGAGAAGGAAATCTTCTTCACTTGGTGGGCACTAAACCTCCATCATATAGTTAAGCCAAACACCAGAGCTCATGGGTTGCCTACAGGACATAATCAAATAGGGCTGCTTCGCAAGCAATGAAGATCATAGTTCTTCTGAGTTTTTCCTCAGATCTGGGAAGCAAAATATGCTTAAATTATTGGGTCTTTCAAATAGTGAAAAAATAATCTCAGTACTAGATTTAAGAAATTTCTTTGCTTGCCTTTAATAGGTTAGATCAGTTGTCTATATCAACTTGCCTAATCAGCTACAGGTCTTCTTGAACCTTTAGCTTCACTCCCACCAACCACTCATGATGAAGAAAAAGGCAATCATAATCAGACATTAGTCAAAATACCCTTTTCTACTGGGAAAAAAAAAAAAAAAGACAGACCCAACAATAAAGTCAGAGCTACCAACTGAAAATGAACATCATCAGTATGTGGGTTATCAAAATTGTACCATATAGTTTGCATTCCATAAGCGTTTTCAGTATAACCCCTACTTTCAAAGGCTTAACATGCAACTATAAGCTTTAGGCTTAAAGATAATTTTTTTTTGACTCCTAGGGTAGATAATAGCAATTTCATAACTTCCCACAAGAGTTTTTTTGTTTGTTAAAAACAAAAACAAGAAAACATTAACACACAAAAGTTCTGTCTGAAAAACATTAAGATTCTTCTGACACAACAAACAAATGCAAATAAATCTAGTGTGTAAAGAAGATGCCAGAGCAATAGCACAGAAAATTACTGCGTGTAATTACGAACCAAAAGAAACCACACAGAAAAGCAAAGGAAAAGAGAAAGAATTGCATGGGTTATTTTTTTTTCCTGTAGACGTAATGAAAAATAAGATCAACTTCCAATTGTACTTAATCTTCCAACCTACTATCTACTGGTGAAATGTGAGACTGACAAAAATCACTTCACCATTTGGTAAGATGCAGAAGATAAATCCTCCAAGACAGATCTTCCACTTAGTCTAACTTGGCTTCAATGCCAACGCAGACGTGCCATTATAAAACTGAACTTGGCCCTGCATCTCCTGGTCATGTAGGTACAAAAGTATTTCCTTACACACATCAGCCTTAGCTTTTAATTTCATACCTTTCCACCCATTATGGCCTAAACTTGATGCTCTTCAAACTTGAAACATTTTTGTCAAAAGCTTGGTACAACAGTGAAACGTCCCTAGGATGCACTTCAAAGCGCCATCTCTGATAGCTGACAAGGTCCTAATACCGCAAACAGGCGTGTTTACCAACAGGACACACATCTCCCTTGGATTCTGGGCCCCCACCACGGATTTTAGAGGTGTGAGTGTCTGTGCACCAAAGCAGCCCCAGAGCTGCAAGCCTGACTGCAGCAGAGCTACCGTTTCCCTCCCTAAAAACAGACAGGAAAAGAAAGAACAGGTCTACCTGGAGAGAACAGTGGGGTGCTCACAGAGGCCTATACTGTATAGTAACATAAAGCTCACAAGGAAATGCTACAGGAGGCCATGGAAGGGACATCTCTTGACTGAACAAGACACAAAGCCGACCATACGGAGACAGGACAAGCACCAGAAGCAGGTGACAACGCTGCGCTTCCAGAAGATGGGGCATGAGAAGTGAAAGGCCTTTGCTTTCCCCTGCCTATCAGAGGAGGCCTCAGGAAGATGTGTCAGGCTCCTCTCCCCATGATGCACAGCTCTAACCTGATCCCCAGGCCTGCAGAGCCCCAGGGAGAGCTCTTGACAATTACTCGTGTGCGCACCTTCAGGGTTTGAGCCTTAGTGCTCAGGGACATGTCTACGGAGCAGACAGGTATCACAGAGTCACCCCATGCTAATCCCAAAGGAGCCTGCGATGAGCTCACCACCACCCATCCCGCTCAGGTATCTCATCACCACACCTGCGCCCGAAGCACAGACATACCTTGGGAATCAGCGATGGCTTGGCAGGATCGGGCTCATCCCTCTTCAAAAGACGCTCACCCATGGGCCCCTCCCCACGGGAGAAAGTAAGGGATACTCACCAAGATCAGCCTTTTCCTTCAGGATGTCTTTGAAGTTCAAGCCGCTGTTGAGCATGGATTGTCTGTATCTTGTCAAGGCCTCCTTCTGCCCATTCTTCCCCACATCCATTGGCTTGACTGGCTCAGCCCGGAAACCACACTTCCACTTGGAGAAATCGGACTGTGCCCATTTTGCCAAGTCCTCAAGCTTCACAGTAACTTTCTCTGAAACAGCAATAACTTCATCCTGCAAGAAGCGGTCAAATGAGAATACGACACATCACGCGGGGCTCCACGATGATCGATAAAACCGTAATGTCACCCCCCCATAGGCTGTTGGAAAAGCCTATCTTGCTGTTGGCAGATTAATTTTTCCGTAATATAGAATAGCTAGTACTTAATTTATTCCTCCTGCCACCTAAGTGGAAATATTAGTCGTTTTCTCGAAGCAAACACACATGATCTAAAGACAATTTCTAGGACCAGGGCAATGATCCTAAAAGGCATCTGAAATGCAGGTTGCCAAATCACATACTGTATAACCCAAAGCCTTGAGGGAAAGTTTGTTTTTTAGGTGCAATTAGCTGCAAATGTAAAAATTCATGGCTGGATGACTAATGCTTATAGCTAGTCCTGAAATAAATGGACTAAGTAAATCTCAGATTCTTGGAACTCTGACTCACCAGAAAATTCCTGTGTTTATGGTACATTTTCCCTTGGCTTATACACAAATATTGAATTTAACTTTTGTCCTAAAAATTAAATAAAACTGTGATGTAATCCCAAAAGAAATACTACATAAATGTTATGTGCTTCCCACCAAAAGAAACTTGCACATTCTCATGTTTCTTAAAACCTTTTTCAAGATCAGAACTGTAATTTTTTTCCCTTCTTAAACATACATTCTAAGAAAAGCACTTAAACTTAGTTTAGCCTCCAGAACATATACTCGAATTAAACAGCTCTAATTGCTGGATTTTATCCTTCCAGGAAACAATCAACTCCTCTCAGTCACGATGAATAAGCAGAATGTTTTATAGCTGACTCCAGCGAGCAAGGGCTCAAGAAAGCCTCAAAAAAAATAAACAAACAAACATACACACATATCCAGCAAGATACACTCCAGATTTTTAGTTAAAACAGCAGAAATAATTTATGTTGTAATGAGAGCTGGCTGCACACCACATCTTGCACATCGCACATTTCTAGCGCTAAATAAGGTTACAGGTTCTTGAAATAAAAAAACCAGAATCCAATTTTTCTCTCAAATAAACACAAGTATTTGCAAAGAGGAGAGAAATTCTTTGAGTTATTAAACAAAGAGAAAAGCACGATTGATTCTCTCTCTGTGTTTTTTTTTTTTTTTCCACTGAACACATTCCTCAGGAAATAAAATACTGCTCAATAAGAAAAAAAAAAAAGCTTTATTGTGATAAGTTACACACAATACAAAACCTTAGCTATCTCTAGTAAAAAAGCAGATCTGATATTCCACTCTCCCTTATATAATACAAAATTGTTTTATAAGCAGGCACCTTCATTACATTTAATGCAATAACAAATATTTGGTCAGAAATGAACAGCATGCTTACAAGCTAAGCAAGCTTGTAATAAAATCTTTTCCCTTATCATTGCACAGTCTAAGAGCTTCCACCGAACAACAAACAATAACAGTGATGTTTTAAATCTCTGTTTATGACAAACGTCAATACTTTGTAAACAAGTGTTGGGTACTACAAAGTACAATTTCAATGGATGGTTTCACCCAATTTCATTACACCATCCACTTGAAATAAAAAAGCTGTAGTTGCTATGCATTTTATAGCTATTACACGGTGATTATTAAATGTCAGGATGGAAAAAAAATAAAATATAAATATCAGCCTGCCTGCAGACAGTCTCAGCAATTTCTGGATGAAGTCCTCTTTTAGGTTGTTGAATACCATCACCAGCTACTACACAATTTCTAATATTCAACACTAGAGAAATCTATTTAGCAGCAGTTTTTTTTTAAAAAAAAAGACTTGGAGATCAGACATGTTTTTGGTTAAAATATTATTTTCCAAACAGCTCTCATGATCAAATGATTATGACTTCAATTACTAGTTTCTTCATATCCTTTCCAAGAACTGGTATGACTAATTTTGGCTAGCATACAAAGTAAGCTGAGCAGACAATTTATTAACCAAAAGAAAAGTACAATCACTATTACATCATCAATGAATAAACTTGTTTTTGAGAATACAACCTTCGCACACACACACATGATGTGTACACAGGAGGAAAAAAAAAAAAAAGGAAGAAGAAGAAAAAAGAAAAAAGAAACTCTACTGTAACAAGGGTGAAGAGATACCTGGCACACTCACCAGCTCTGCCCAGGCTGCCATGGAGGGGGAACTGCAGAGGCAGGAGCAAGGGAAAAGGCGGCTTTTGGGGGGCAGGGGAGAGCACACCCCAGCCCTGTGCTTTCTGTGGCAGCGGCACAGCCATGGCCATGAAAACTTGTGGTGTTTAGCATCCCCACGCTGATGTGAGGGGCCAGAAAAAGACCCTGCGAAAAGACCCCTCCTGCGCTTGCCTCAGCCCTTCACAAAATGGCACCGAGACCAAGTACAGCTGCTGTGGTGCAAAGGGGCAGCCGGAATGGCACCACAGAGCAGCTGGGCGCACCAAGGAAGTACATGAATATAAAATATAAAAGCAGTTCAGGCCGTCACTGCGCCATGACAGAGGTGGTGGGCCGAAACCCTTGTCAGGGCTGCCCCGTCACCCCTGCAACAGCTGTGTCCCCAGGGGCACCTGGTCCCCATCACCCCTGCGGCAGCCACGTCCCTCAGGGCAGCAGGCTAACCCCCAGATCGGCCGGGATCACCCGAGGAGGGCAGCTGACAGCAGGCCTCGTGTGCGGGGCTGCTAGGCTGGGCCTTGTGCCACCGCCAAGCGACAGCAGCACCCACCTCACGGCTGCCGGGCCAAGAGGGCCCATCTCACACCTGCTGTAACTGCAGCTCCGCTGCCGTCAAACCCCACAAAAGCCAGAGCTGTTCCTAACACTAAAGATACTGCTGTGGGGTTTTGGGGTTGCCCCGAAGCAAGCGGGGCTGAGGCTGGGCCTGGCCTGCAGAGGCGATGGCTGCAGGACGAGCCCCCTGGGAGGGAGGTCGGGCAGTGCCACCCCTCCAGCGCCCGGGAGCGCCCAGTCGTCCTCCACACCAGCACCGGCCTCGAGTCCTCCCCTTGTACCACTAGCGATCACCACGGCTGCACCAGGGAAACACGGCTGAGCTCGCTTTTAGCCAGAAAATGGAAAAATTACCCCATATATTTCAGGGCCTGCCTTGGTTTGCCCTGCCCTACGCTGGGCAGAACTGCTCTCTCTCGCCGCTCATTTTTTGGAGCTCTTGCTCATTTTCGGCCCAATTCAGAGACAACCAGCCGTGTCCTCCCCAACGCCGCACACACCACAGAGGTCACGGGCCGGACTGCGGTCCTCTTCCGAGCGCCGCTGACGATGTCAATCTCACCAGCGAGGGACCGCATCTCCAGAGATGCTTTCACCCTGGTGTCTCATCGTACAAACACTGTCACCCATCAAAACATGGCGGGCAGCTTCAGCCCCTTCTTTCTGAGAAGCTCGAGCCATGAGTAGCTTCCAGGGAGGCTGTCTTCCCCACATCTTGGCAGTTTGCTAACAGAAGGGGTCACCTGCCCCAATGTCACCCAAACAGACGTCATCCAACTATTTCACCAGCTCTGGGATTTTGATGTGCCTTGCCAAACTTCCACACATCCTTAAGCAACCTTTCCAAGTGCTCAGACCTAAACTATGAGTCGTAGGGGTTTTTTATTATTAGTTTGGAGCAGCAACTGACCAAAGGATCCCTGTGCTTTTCTGTTAAGCAAAAATGTCTCGCAGCCCTGCATCACAACAAAAGTTGCCTCAGGACCTGCAGGGCTGTGCCAGTCGGAGGAGCCCCCGTAGCCGTTCGGCATCAACTGCTGTGCACCTATTGCCGCAGCTCTTGTAGAGAAAACCTTTCAACGAGATGACAAAGGAATACAGATGTTGAATAAATAAAAACCAGGTACAGGGTGACACATGACTAACAAACCTTTAGAAGATTAAAGAAATCTGCTGTATAACCTTCATGTCATTCATAATTATATCTCTGTGTAAACATGAAAAACCACCCACGTTGCATACAGCGCATATATATATCTATACAAAAATCAACTCATTGTGTATTAGCTATGCTCCGAAGTGATATGTTTATGAGATCTCCATTGCATGATCAAGTCTTTAATTGCAGTTTTTTCCTGCTACAACATGATGAGGTTTGCAGAAAGAAACACCCAGCACCGATTTCGGCTCTGCTCAGGAATGAGATTTATCTCGGATGGGCCTTTTTGGACACTGACCGACCAATGGCAACTCTTTTCCCAGCCACAAAGTTGTCTAAATCTCAAAATAAGCACTGACTATAAAAAAAAAAAAGGGCACTTTTTCTTCTGTTTCTATAAAGGCTGGTATCTAGTCAGCCTATAATTTTAGCACATCTTACAAGACTCCTGAACAAAGTACGATACTTTCACCTATCAAGTGGGAAATGGGGAGATGGTTAAGAAAGATGGTGATACAAACCCTTCTCATCCCTCTCTCGTGTTTTTTAAGAGTGTATCGGATCTACATTTTCAGAGAAGTCATCCAGGGAGAAGGGGACAGCATCTTCTCGAGAGCCGTTATGCTTAAATATTATGTCACTGTTGTCTAAGCAACCATCACAGCCTCCTGAAAGCACAGAATGCTATATTGCCTGACTCAGCAGATGGTTGAAATACTTACATTCTTTGTCAGGTAGTTATAATAGTTTAAAGCAGATAATTATTTTTTAGAAGAAATATTAACTCTTACAAGGCAGGGAGTCACAGGGCAACACAGGGAGGTCATACATCTTGATTACACACACGCATACGGTACGTCACAATTTATATTTTAGAGACGCCGAGGCAGCTTTAAAAGAATTACGGTGACTGAGGTATCTCAAAATTTTGACATGCAGAGACTGTTTTCACTCCAGTACTTCCAGAGGTCATTTAAGGAATTCTGGAGGGCAAGAGTGAGTTGAACACCTGCTTGGCTGTCTCCTAACAGCAAATACGTGGCCTAGAGAGAAACAGGAGACGTACTGTAAAAACTCTTGCTGATAATTACAGGAGACACTGCATGTCATTTATCTGATCAGTATGATTTGCATTAGAAAACATCTTCAAGCCTTTTTACTGAAATCTTTAGCACGGTATATAGCTGGGGATGCGTATTTTACAACCCAGTACATTGCCAAAGAAAACACATTCATCCATGGGAGCAAAAAATACAGCGCAACTCTTACAGACTGCATTCACTGAAGATAATAGAACTGCATATTTCATTTGGGCATAAAGGCCTCTATTATTCTAGGCTTTTTTTACATCCCATGTATTTTTTATTTTTTTGCGATTTAGGTGAAAAGGGACCTTCCCATACCTTGCGCAAGGACGCAGCTCTCGCCCCAGGAATCCGGTTCCGTGCTCCAGATCCCTTTGAGGAGCAGCAAGTCGTGTTGCAGAGGTGGAAAAAAGAAGGAGGGGGCTCATATCCAATATGTACCTCTCCTGTAGCAACCATTTACCTGGGTGTCTGAGGAAAGTACTGCCACTCTCACTTGACAGTAGTCAAACCAAAAGGCCCTGTTAGCACAATCTATAGTCCAGAGCTCTTTTCTGCCATGCAGATGCTACCAGGGCTCTAGGATAGCAGTGGAAACCAGGTCATCTCATTTCAGCTCTAACCCACCTGGCAAAAGTCACTCAGGAACCTGAACCCAGGCCTCCAGAGTCACCTCCTACAAGTAGCACTTCACTCAAGCTTTCCTCCAGGGACCATATTCAGCCCTAAAGCAGCAGAGAACACTTGTACTGGACTGCTTTGCTCTCAGACACTTTCTCCAGAGTTAGAAGGTCCCATCTCTCTGCTGCCTGCTGTGGACTGGGGATATACATGGGGCTTTTTAAGACTGCAGGATCACAGACTAGCTAAAAAACTGTGGCTGTGTCATAGAAAAGGTCTGGCTCTGGGAAGTGCCCTGTTCAGCCTCCCCACAAGGCACACAAAGGACCCTCCTGCCATCCACTCCCTTATTAAGGCTGGCAGGGGCAGCTTTCTTTTCCCCTTTCCCTGCCCCGAGTGCCTCACTTGGTGCCATCTCCTCATGCATCCCCTCGCCCAGGGCAGACAGAGATGTCCCAAAGGATGCGTGGAGCAGAACTGATGGCTCCAGTCTTGGCCTGCAATGCTCCCTGGAGATGCCGGCATGCAGGGCCCTACAGAGACCACCACTCTCCTCCCACAAACCTACAGGTAGAGCCCAGGAACTTACCTGGCACACAGAAGAATTTCAAAGAGGCCAAGGCAGAACCTTTCATGTGTTAATCCTTTGCTGATTACTTTAAAGGGCTATAACGATCTCATTAAATTCAGGTGACAGGTATTTCCCCAGCCTATCATGCTACTTCCCTAGCCCAAGCACAGTCGCACACAGCTGTCTGAAACTCACGCTGACAGAGAAGGCTATGTCCCGTGTTCATCCCCTCTGCTGGGGTTCAAAACCCAAAAGAAGAGACCAAGATAAAGGACACAGGTGAAGCACGTGAAGCCCTATGATATTCGCTTTCCCTTGTACTAGCAAGCAGCTTTTTCGGCACGACTCAGTATTTCCAAAGCGAGACACACAAAATGTCCTGGGGCAGGGCAGCACCACGTTTTTTGTAGGATGCTTTGCGGGATACTGGTACATCTGGACCAGAAGTGGGGTGGAGATGGAGCGTACAGAGGGACGGCTGTAAGCAGCCAGACTTGACATTTCTACTGAGAGTCTCCTCCTTCATTTCTGGGGTGGTTTTTTTCTCCCTCCTCTCACTCCCGAGCAGAGGTTCAAATTGAATTTATATCTGTCATTGCAGATAGAAGTTCTGACCAAAGAGAAAATAGGCTTCAGTCAAAATGTTTTCCCATCAGATAGCTCACAGATCTCGAAGAGCTGTTTTAGTTTAGGCAAGTTGACAAGCAATTCATTCCTAATTTTGCCTACTACAGTTACAGTACGAAAAGCTTTCCTCATAGATTACATAATTATATTTTTCTTAACAAGGAGTACATTGCATTAGCAGGTTTAAATTATGCAAGCTTATTCTTTTGTCTTTTGTTATACTATGTTCTATTGTGCTGGTAAAACAATATGTGCTTTAATTAGCAAATATCTGTAAATAATTTACTTGCTTTTCATACAGCAGAACAATGGAGCCAATTTTCACATACATCCACTGAGCATGTCTAGGGGGTTTCTTGCCAGAACCTTCCATTGTTCCGTATCTGTATCAATCTGCCCATCATTAGCAGCTAACGTTGAACAACCCAGGAAGACACGAAAGTTTTGGCCCCTGGGAGCAGCCCCAAGCCCCCCAAACCCGAGGCTATGCTTTGCAAAGAAAGATTAAAATATCCAGAAAATGAAAACAAACTCTTTTATTATCTATAACCCTGGCACCTTCGTGTAGAAACATGGACGCCTGCCAAGCATTTAGGTCATTGGATTAATGCCATAAAATGCCGATGTTCATCTGACCTTCTGACTGCATTTTAGTTACAAAATAAAAAGCTCAACTTGATACGACACTATGAATCACGCAAGCGTCTAGGCTCGGCAGGGTTAACGCTGGGTGTGAACCCACACTGCACACGCACAAATACACACACACACACAAAAGAAAAAAAGCTCTTAAATCAAGAGTGGATGACTGTTCGGAGACTTAAGGCATTGTTATTTTGAATGCGGATGAAAGGGCCAGAACAAGCATTGCAAGAATATTTCAATTATGTATTTCCCAGAACTGCATCTCTGAGCAACTAATGCAAATATTGCTCCCATAGCAGTAGAACTTCTTCCCGAATAAAAGCATATAAGAGCTTGAATCAGAACATACTTTCTATATCATTCGCATATTGTTTGAATATTATTAAAAATGCAAAATCTATGTATGCGTTACTCTCCTGAGCAATACAGTAATTATGATTAAGGGACAAGCAGCACAAAAAGAGCCAATTTATCTTACTTGTGCTTAGGAATACTATTGTGTAACTAAGCAACTAAAGACAAAATATAGTCTAATTAATTCACTCCTATGCTTATTTAAAAGACACAATTAGAACATTTTTATTTTCCAGCCTGCACAGTATCTCAACATGCTTGAGGGTGTACCATGTGAGGCCTATTATTCTCCAAAGACAAGAGTTTAATGTTTAGTGCCACTGATCAGACTGGGAACAGCAACTCTGGAGAGCAGTGGGTGTATTTTACAGTCTGAATGCACTGGGAAGGGGAGGGAAAGGGGGAAAAAATAAATAAATAAATAAATAAAAAGAAAAAGGGAATCTGCCTTAAGTGACCAGATATGCCAGATTGCTGGCTAATGGCTAGCAACATGTGGCTTCTCTGAGTAATATCATTGCCCTCTCTTTCCTTTGCCAGCATATGCTGCTGGTGGCAAGAGAGATAAAAATACAGAGAGTGGATATGCAATTACCAAAACCATGATATTTTATGACAAATGCCATTTCTCTAACACTGCTATTACAGTGCGCCTGATTTCCAAAGCTGAATTAATTTGAGCAAGTGTACATTGGAGATTGATGCTATTAGCATGATTTTTAAAGCACCCTTTAATAATCATAATCTGCATGTTTGAAACGTGTTGTCATTACCAGTGTTGACAGATACGAGCATAAGGCACACACCATGGAGACTAAAACGGGGCCGTTCTCATTTCAAGTACGAGCGTACCGATTCCTACGTCTCTCAGAAAAATCTATTACTGTGCAAAGGGAGTAGCACATTTCTCAAGGGGGGTGGCAATAAAGCACGAGCGGTGTAAGTCACCACGCTCGGGCCTGCCTGCGCTGCCTTTACGCACCGGGGTAGGACCTCCACACATGGGGAGCCCCTCGGAAATGAATCAGGCTTTTGAGGGATGCTGTGAGCATCTGTCCGAAAACGATGCGAGAACAAACCTGCTGCCTCTGTTAACTTTCTGGAAGAATCTCTTCTGCAATTATAAATGACATACATTTATGGAGTGAATTTTTTTTTTTTCTTTCCCCAATTAGTCTGAAAATGCAAAATACTGCTAGGGAAATAATTACAGGAAACTAGCTCTCTCCTCTCCTCTGTATGAGCAACGCTTACTCATGTAAATTACTTGCATGAGTAAGGATTATTTGCAAGGCGAAAAGCATTGCATCAGATCCCCAGTTTGGGAGAAGAGA
This sequence comes from Cariama cristata, assembly GCF_000690535.1. Classification (NCBI taxonomy): domain Eukaryota; kingdom Metazoa; phylum Chordata; class Aves; order Cariamiformes; family Cariamidae; genus Cariama; species Cariama cristata. The sequence goes on along the minus strand of NW_009629267.1, from coordinate 3,103 downwards.
TGAAACCAACATGAGCTCGTAGTAAACTTAGCTGCTGATGAATGAACCAAAGGCAGATCCCCACTGACAGTCCAGCCTCAGCAGAAGCAGCATTCACGGCGACACAGGGCAATGCAGGGAACGTCATACCATGCAAAATGAATTTGCTGCTTGTTTGGGGCTTTTTAGGAATTGTACACATCACATCAAACACTATCCCCGGATTTAATGAGCATCAGCTTTGATATATACTTTTAAGCCCAGCCTAATTAATGCCAACACCTCTAAAACCATGAAAATACAAGGCACTAACAAACATTTTGCTCTAGAACTGCTTCTGCAAAGGTCAGTCGTTCCACAGCCCCACGGTACCCCTTGGAGCAGGGGGGAGTAAATGAGCTGGAGGAGGGTTTGGTCAAGGACCCGGCGGGCTGCAGGGCTCAGGGGCTGAGCCCACCTCGCTCCCCCGGGTGCTGTGGGTCCAGGGCACCACGCGAGGGGACTGGGCAGGGGCTTTCTGCCGGCAGACAGACGGCATCTACTTCTCAGAGTCAGGCACCAGAAAAGCTGGGGGGCTGCTTCCTACACGCGTCTCGTGAAACTGTCTCAAGCGCGACGGTGTGCTCCTATAGCCACTCCCTCCGGACCTTCGCAGCCCCCCGAGCATCCTCCTCCGAGCCCTGCACAAGGCACCTGCCGTGGAGGGAGCCTTCCCATCCCATGCGGGAGGTGACATGGGGGACCACGCCAGCCCAGGAGGGGCTGAGAAAACCAGGGCAAGGTGGCATCTTACTCCGGCAAAACAGATCCTTTCTCTGTTTTGATGGTAGCGTTCCCAGGAACGGAGGCCAGCCACTTCTTTCCCCGCTGGAGGGAAGGGGGAGCAGGCTGCTCCCACTCTCCGATCAGCACTGCACCTGCTGCAGTTTTGGGGCTTGACGGCGTGGTCAGAAGCATTCTGTGTTTTAAAAGCTGCAAGAAAGTTTTCAGTGAAGTAGAGTAAAACTCTTCTAGCTCACGTAATAGCATCCCCAAAGGCATGACCGCCCTCACAAAAATGTCTCCCCTGGCCCGAGCGTGATGCCGGAGCTGGTCCCAGCCTCTCCACGCACGTCGCTCTGGGATGCGATGAGCATCGAGGACGGCAGCACTCGTACCTGCAGCGTGCAACGAGCCCCATCCCATGTTTGCCATCCACTGAGGCTCCCCGGGAAGTCTAGAAGCTGGCTCCTGGGGCCGAAGGAGAGTTTCTCCGCCGTGCTTACGGGGATGCTGTGCCTTAGGTGGAGGGAGGGGTACCTGGGCGGAAACACACCTGGGCTTGAACCCTTCCCTGGGTCTGGGCCCCAGTGTATGGAAACATCTGGTTTTAGCAGCAGTCAGGGTTATATTTAAATCTGGATGATGAATTCAGCTAGCTATAAAAAGACTTATATTTACACTTATCGCTGATTAGCTCAAACATTTGGCAATCAGATAAGATACGCCAGCAGAAATTTCTGAGTAACAGAAGCATTACGTACCTCCTCGCTTCTCCTCCCTCCTCACAGCCACTAGCTGAATATTATCATAGTGTCAATGCTGCTATTACGGAAAACAGGCAGCAAGCTGCTTGTATTAATCATGCCGCTCGTGCAGGTAACTGCTAGCAACTGTGCCTAAATCTCTGGTGGGCTCGATCGCAAGGCTGCGATTCAACCTCTCACGCCCCTCACCAGTAATTTTATTGACAGCAAGCGCCCCTGTCACCCTTTGCCTTGGACACCGCAGATTTGCAACACGTGTTCAAGCACCAGCTCACTTCATCCCTGCTCCCTGAATGCAAGACAAGGTGTTTTACCCTGTCAGCAGTCCCATGCCACAAATAAGGTCTACCCCGATGGCTATAAGCCACCTCTGACTCGAGAGCTGTGCCTCCTCCCGCAGAAGGTGCCCGGCCCGGAGATAGCAAGCCTTATGACCCCAGAGGTGGCCCCGCCGCTGCTCTGGGAACAGATATGGACGACATTCACGTAAGGAACCACGACCGTGGGGTGCTTAGGTGAAACAGCCGCCCTGCGCGCCGACGGAGCCGGTTACCCCCCCGCCCCAAACAGCAGTTCGCAAAGCGCCAGCCAGCACCCAGCCTTTTGTCTGTCGGCTGCCCGCGCATCCCTGAGCGCAGTTCGGATCATTCCAAACTATTAAAAATGGACAATAAAAAAATCATTCCGATGTCTATAAACAAGTTAATGGAGTAAGTGAAAACAAAGTACATTTCTTAATGGGAGTGTTATGTTGCCCTCTCTAGGCCCTGGCTCTCAGTGCCGGTTTCTGTAGGCTCCCTGCCAGAGAAGTATCACTCAGAGCTGTTGCTGCTGCTGCTGCTGCTACTCTGCTAATGAATGACTAACTTAGGCCAGAGGGGAAATGACATCACCGGGGTGTAAAACACAACTGCATTAGGAAACTTTTTACCTGCTTTACATTTGTCATAATCATTCTACACAATACGACCGGCATTTGCATAATTTCAAGGCGTGCCATTATCTTAATTGAAAATTGTTTTCATATGGTTGAATAATGCAGAATGACATCAGTTAAAGCCCCAATGAAATGCACAAGTATAATCACACGGCTAATTACTAGCGGTGTTTGCATGTAAAAATAAATAAAATTGTGCATATTATTAGGAAGGTACATGCAGCTGAGAACTCTCGTACCGGAGCAGTGTTTTACTCGTAATGGTAGGATTAATTTTCTCTGATGTTCCTACCACAGTAACACGAGCTGATCATTAAGGCGTATTAAAATGATTTGTGTCCCTTTCCCCACCCCCCTGCCTTCCAAATATCTTTCATTTTACACACACACACACACACACACACACACGAGACACGCAGAGGCACAGTTTTAAATAGTCACCACGGGCAATTTCAGAGCATCCATTGCTCACTGTCATCTCCCTGATTCTTAGGAAAAGGCTCCCTTATCTCAGCGGCACGCACAGAAAATTAAAGTGAAGAGGTGGCAGCGAGCGAAGGTGGCTCTGAAACGCGTTTTGACTGCGTACGCATCTGTACGGATACACGGCTACGTCGGCACCTATCGCCACGCGTGCCTCCGAAAACAGCCCCTGCGGACA